>NC_090345.1:51304348-51435706 GCF_035084215.1 Heptranchias perlo | reverse complement strand
TGGAGGGGGGAGAGCCGGGGGGAGGGGGGTAGGAGGGGGAGAGCCGGGGGGAGGGTGTAGGAGGGGGAGAGCCGGGGGAGGGGGGAGGAAAAAGTGTGTGGAGATGACATCAGCCCGCTGTACCCCTGCACCATATAGAACAGATCTGCGGCTCCATTTCAAACATTATTGTTTTATTTCCAGAAAGATAAAGAGAGGAGAAAACAATTGGAAGAATGCGGGATCTCTGAAAAAGGGTCAAAACACAAGGAAAATGGCTATTCGGAGGAACACCAACAATCCACCAATGAAAGTGACATTAAGCCTCCAAAGTCAAAAAAGCATAAGAAAGTGACTGAGGATTGTGATGAAAAGGCTGTAAAAAAAAGGAAAAAGGAAAAAAATGGATTGATAAAAGAGTCAAAATCTGACCACATTCCACGTTCCAGTGATGACTCCAGTCAGTGCTCGGAGGGTGAAATAGAGGAGGTAAGATGTGCAATTGTGGCCATTATTTCATAGAGACGAATCATCCCTGCATTGGTTAGTGAATGTTTTGGGCAGTGTGCTGTACTCTCTCCCTGTGTAATACCATCACACATACTTTCCTCTTCCCTATCTCCTGTCGGCATCTGGTACAGGTGAGCAGAGAATGTTTTCTGTGTTACAGGTGGCGATTGTCCCAACTCCAGGTTTCCCTAGGGCAGACGGCAGTGTCCTGGGGTGTGTGGAGAACGGCTTTGTTCACCAGCCCTGCTGTTTTTGATAATCTTTCTATACTGTATGTATCTGTGTTAAATATGTTTTCACTATATTTTAAACAACAATGGTGAAATGATGTTCCAATACTTTCATTGCTGCTTTATAGGAGCTGCCTCCCGAACAGAAGGAGGGGGCCTTTTCAAACTTCAGAATTTCTCAAGAGACTATTGAACTGCTGAAGGGTACGTGTATTTTCCGTATGTTGCTATTTGCTTCCCTTGGGGATTGATGGCATACTGTTTGTGATCTCACTGACTGCTGGCAGCATCTGTGATCTCCTGACTGCAAGACTTTCAATTCCGTGGCCACTAACCAATGGCTCTTTATTTATTCGAGGCTGCTGTGTGCATGTGGTGTCTTTATTTTGTGCTTCTCCATCTCTAGCAGTTTCTGCTGCTGTGCTGTTTGAAACCACTGTGCTTAGTGCAAGTGTCGCAGACTCTGGACCTGAATTGATGTTCCTCCTCTCTGACAGTTGTTAATTAACACTGGGGTCGAGTCTCATGAGGTCCAACATCGCACATTGAGTGTCCACAGCCTGTTCGCTGATCGAGCACAGTAACCGAGCCCAGCCTTGTCCTTGCCAGATATCTGCCTTTTCAATCAAGGGTCACCTGGAACAGAAACCCTGGCGACTTCTCTCTGAGGCAGTGCTGCTGGGATCAGCTAACGGCTCAGGCTGGGCATTGAGTCTGGGATTTTTCAGGCTGGCTTGCTTGGTACTACACCAGGCACTGCCGTTACCCAGTCGGCCAGTGGATAGCTTGATCCCAATTCCTTATCGTTTAGAACCTGGAAGTGACAAATGATTGTACAGTATGTAGAACATAAGAACATAAGAAATTGGAGCAGGAGTAGGCCAATCGGCCCCTCGAGCCTGCTCCGCCATTCAATAAGATCATGGCTGATCTGATCCCAACCACAAATCTAAAGTTTTTACAAAGGGGTAATTACTTGTGTGAAGCAAGTATTGGGCCCCAAATCCTTTGAAATCTCACCTTCCTGACCGCTGATGCTGTTTTTTATGACTTGTTGCTGATAGAAACCCTGTAGCAGGGGAAGAGACCAGGCCAGTGATGTAGGACAGAGGTGTCCAACCTTTTGCCTTTTAGGGCCTCGTACAGTACATTCCCTATAATCTTGGGCAGTTCATTTATACGTGTCTCAAGTTGCTGATGCGAACACATCTTGGTGGTGTGATTTAGGAAACTGTGAGTAGAGTAAAGGAACAGCAAAGGATGCATGACTGGTGGGAGTTATCCACAGACTTGCTGACAGTAGTGATGTAATGGGAGGAATGTATAAATACAGAGATCAAGGAAGCATGTAGCAGAAACAGTGTGGTTTTAATGGGAGATTTTAATTTTCACAAAGACTGAGAATCCGAAGAGCTCAAGTAGTAAAGGCAGTGAATTTCCCGAATGTGTTCAGGACCGTTTTCTAACAGTTTGTTTTCGAGCCGTCGAGGGATACGGCCATACTACATTTAATAATGAGTAATGAACAATCTGATCAGAATATGATTCAGTTTGATATTAGATTTGAAACGGAGGAGAGTCGCAAACGAAGATATAAAATTTAAGTAAGGCCAACTTCGAAGGGATGAGAAATAAACTGACCTGGGTAAACCTACAGACAAAATTGGATTGCGTTGAAAGACCCCATCTGGAGCACTGCTTTCATGTTTGGGCACCGGACCTCAGGAAGGATTTATTGGCCTTGGAGGGGTTGCAGCGCAGATTCACCAGAATGATACCAGGGTTAGAGGGCTAAATTATGAGAACAGGTTGCATAAACTTGGTTTGTGTTCCCTTGAGTTTAGAAGGCTGAAGGGTGATCTGATCGAGGTGTTTAAGATGATAAAAGGATTTGAAAGGATAAAGAGAAATGATTTCCTGTGGTGGGGAGTCCAGAACAAGGGGGCACAATGTTAATGTTAGAGCGAGGTCATTCAGGAGTGAAATCAGGAAGCACTGTTTCACTCAAAGGGTAGTGGAAATCTGGAACTCTCTTCCGCCAAAAGTCTGTGGATGCTGGGGGACAAATGAAATTTTCAACACTGGAATCAACAGATTTTTGTTGGGTATGGGTATCGAGGGATATGGAGCAAAGGCGGGTAAATGGAGTTGAACCATGATCTCATTGAATGGTGCAACAGGCTCGAGGGGCTGAATGGTCTACTCCTGCTCCTATGTTTCTATCCACCAGTGAGGCAACAGTGTAAAACAATCAGCCCTTTCCAAACCTTCCAAAATTCCATGGGGACAAAGCTGTGAGTAAAAACTGAACGGGAGTAGGACTGTGTTGCCTGGGCTTTCAGTGCTACCCCTTCAGGGTACCCTGAGAGGCACACAGCAGTGAGCTGTGCTCTCCAAGTACAGTCAGTTTCACAGCTTGCTGCCTTCTATCTATGTGCACTTGCTTTGCTGAAGTGCCATTGGGAGAGGTGGTCTCACTGATTTGGGCGGCCGTGATGAGTTGGGGCCTAATCCCCACCCAAGGTGGCGGTTTTCTGGAAACAATGCAAACTCTTTGCTCAGATTGGATTACTTCTGCCATCCTTGGCTTTACCGGTTCTGAAGTGCACGTGTTGCCAGAAAGATGTTTTTAATCTATTGTGTTCCTCTGGTTACTGCTCTGTAGGCCGAGGGGTGACGTACTTGTTTCCAATACAATCGCAAACGTTCAACTACATCTATGATGGGAGTGACTGTGTGGCACAGGCCAGGACTGGAACTGGGAAAACCTTCTCCTTTGCCATCCCGTTGGTGGAAAAGCTGCAGTCGGAAGTAGCTGACCGCAGGAGGAATCGGCCTCCCAAGGTAAACCTCCAGCCGCACTGCTGCAGCACCCTATGAGAAAGAAAGGAGCTGTGTCTGTCTTTCAGTCCAATGCCCAGAGAAAAGGCACTATTTTTCCACCGGTTTAATGAGGTGTATGAATAGGTGGGTGATCTCAATGGTTTCAAACGGTGACAAGTTGAAAGACAGCTCGAGTTCATGATGTGACATTCTTCCCCTCCCCAAGGGTACTGAAACCTGCTGCCCTTCAGTATTTCACCCAAACAGCCATTTCCCACAGGTATGGCTTGACAGTGCCGTTGCTCAGTCTATTCCACAGAGTGCAGCACAGTTTGATTCCCCCCGGCATCCTTTATATTAATATTACAGGGCTTTATACTCCTTACATAAAGGCGACAGAGAGGCTCGAGTCCCGGCTGATAACGGGGCCCTAGAGCTGGAGGAGTCCTGATATTTTTGTGCGTCTCTTTTTCTTCCCTCCCCCACCTCATTCCGAATCCAGCCAGTGAAGGCACGCTGGGGAGAGCAGCATTTGGAGTGAAACATTGAAACTAGCTTTCCAGGAAAGAGACCCTAAATGCTGGTTTTGTATTCCATTGTACCCTAATGCAATGCAGGCAGTAATTTAAAGGATAGGGTCAGTTGAATAGCCTGCCATCGCTCACTGGGCTGACCTGTAAAGATTAACCACCTGGGGTAAGGTGTGAGACGCATGCTGGTGCCTGTGAAACTGCCCTGGCCGATTCACCGTTACACTCCACTTAGAGTGGCAGCTTAGAGATTACAACTGGAGTATCAATCGATAAGCAAGTTTAGTTCATTCTGAGGATGTGGGCATCGCTGGCAAGGCCGGCATTTATTGCCCATCCTTAAGTTGCCCTGAACTGAGTGGCTTGCTAGGTCACTTCAGAGAGCAGTCAACCACTGATGGAGCCACATAAAGGCCCAGACCGGGTAAGGACGGCAGGTTTCCTTCCCTAAAGGGCATTAGTGAACCAGTTGGGTTTTTACAACAATCCGACAGCTTCATGGTCACGTTTACTGATACCAACTTTTTATTTCCAGATTTGTTCTTAAACAAATCAAGTTCTCAAACAGCCATGATGGGATTCAATTCTCTAGATTATTAAGATTACTAGTCCCCATAGTAATCGTACATTACATTTTAATACATTTCCTCTTCTCTCTCTCTCTCTTTCCTACAAGGTCCTCGTGCTTACTCCAACAAGAGAACTGGCAATTCAAGTGGCAAGAGATTTCAAGGATGTAACCACAAAACTTGCTGTCTCATGTTTTTATGGCGGAACAGCGTACAACGCACAGAGTGAGTGCTCGCTATTCAGTGTACTGACCGTGATTTGCTCCCACTATCTACCAACATTGTGGAGTGTGCTTCTCTCCTGAGCTACGTGGGAGAGTTGGGGAGGCTGTTATGCCCCTGGGACCTTTAGCACCTCAGTACCTGGCCCAAGTGTCTATTCGTCATGTGTGAACCCAGGTAGTGAGCTGGGTCATGCTATTCAATGGTGGAGCCATTCCTGTCCACACCTAACGCCCACACAGGTGCATGGTCCTTGAGCAATTGTTTTGAAGGTCAAAATAGGAGCGAGAAACAAAATTAAAATGTTGGAACTGCACAGCAGGCCCGTCTGCATCTGAAGGGAGATAGGTTGATGGTCAACTGTAAAACCAGCAAGGCCCTTTATAAGACTGAAGAATAGAGTGCACAAGAGAACAGCTGGTGAAAGTCAGGTGCTGACACCTCTCAATAGCTTCATGCTCCTGTCGACCATATCTTTAATCAGCTGGAAAGAGATGGTCTACAACATTCATCTCAGTGGGTCTCGAGGACAAAAGGGCCACTGGCATCTCTTCTGCAAAGCCAGCCAATAAAGAGACTGAGATCCATGGGTGTTAGATCAGGGGTGTCCCACCTTTTGTTGGAGTGGACCAGGTGTGTGCGTCATGCTTCGCAAGTTGGACACGGATAATTAAACCACTTTTAAGTTGGGAAGAGTCCCACCAGCTTCTGGGCGTTGGATAAGTCTGATTCTGTTTTTATCAGGGGCTAGGGATTTTTACTGGTGTGTTGGGGTTTTCATTCCTCAATCCTTCCACTTAGAATTAGAACCAATTGTTTGTGGTGAACAGAGGCCAAATGGGACTGTGGTTTTTAGCTGGTGTTTTGGGGAACTTGTGCCACTGTGAAAACTGGCCTTTCATCCTGCCCCATTTCCACTTACTTCATTTCTGTCATTCTCCCCACTATTTCTGTACCACTGTGGGTTAGGTACAGAGTAAAGCTCCCTCTACACTGTCCCATCAAATACTCCCAGGGCAAGTACAGCACGGGTTAGGTACAGAGTAAAGCTCCCTCTACACTGTCCCATCAAACACTCCCAGGGCAGGTACAGCACAGGTTAGATACAGAGTAAAGCTCCCTCTACACTGTCCCATCAAACACTCCCAGGGCAGGTACAGCACAGGTTAGATACAGAGTAAAGCTCCCTCTACAGTGTCCCATCAAACACTCCCAGGGCAGGTACAGCACAGGTTAGATACAGAGTAAAGCTCCCTCTACACTGTCCCATCAAACGCTCCCAGGGCAGGTACAGGGTTAGATACAGAGTAAAGCTCCCTCTACACTGTCCCATCAAACACTCCCAGGGTAGGTACAGCTTGGTTAGATACAGAGTAAAGCTCCCTCTACACTGTCCCATCAAACACTCCCAGGGCAGGTACAGCACGGGTTAGATACAGAGTAAAGCTCCCTCTACATTGACCCAAACAATATGCCACACCCCAACCTTGGGCAATGACCCCCATTCCAGTCGTGACATTGCTTCCTTACAACCAGCAGACAGAAGAGACGACCGTCTCATCAGCCAGGGCTGAAAATGAACCCAAAATGGTGAACGGCCATTTTGAATACAGTGTGCCGACTAGTTCCATTTTGTAGCCCCTTTAAAGTAGTTAATTGTTGACTGCTGAACTGTGTCTGAAGCCTGGGTGAATAATGAGTGTTGTTTCTAGAGTGGTACTAACTTGAGGAATGTTCCTGGTCCAGTTGTGGATGAGGTGTACAATGAGAGTTACGGTTGAATTGTCTTTCAGTGGACAGCATTCGCAGCGGCATCGATATTCTGGTGGGGACACCCGGCCGCATCAGGGACCATCTGCAGAATATGAAGATCGACCTGTCTAAACTGAAGCATGTCGTCCTTGATGAAGTGGACCAGATGCTGGACATGGGTTTTGCTGAGCAGGTGGAGGATATTCTGGGAGTTGCGTACAAAAAAGGTGGGTCACTACACTTTCCCACGAGCCTCTTTGTTTCTGCACTTGGTATGTTGGCCTTTATTGCAAGGGTGTTGGAGTATAAGAGTTAGGAGGTCTTGCTATAATTTTATACGGCTCTGGTGTGACCACATCTGGAGTACTGTGTACAGTTTTGGTCTCTTTATCTAAGGAAGGATATACTTGCATTAGAGGCGGTGCAGCGAAAGTTCACTAGATTAATTCCTGGAATGAGAGGGTTGTCCTATGAGGTGAGATTGAGTAGAATGGGCCTGTACTTTCTGAAGTTTAGAAGAATGAGAGGTGATCTCATTGAAACATATAAGATTGAGGAGGTTGACAGTATAGATGCTGAGAGGCTGTTTCCCCTGGCTGGAGAGTCTAGAACTAGGGGGCATAGTCTCAGGATAAGGGGTCGGCCATTTAGGACTGAGATGAGGAGGAATTTCTTTACTCAGAGAGTTGTGAATCTTTGGAATTCTCTACCCCAGAGGGCTGTGGACGCTGAGTCGTTGAGAATATTCTAGACTGAGATCTAAGGGAATTAAGGAATATGGGGATTGGGCGGGAAAGTGGAGTTGAGGTCGAAGATCAGCCATGATCTTATTGAATGGTGGAGCAGGCTCGAGGGGCCGAATGGCCTACTCCTGCTCCTATTTCTTATGTTCTTTGACTGTTAGTGTTTTGTTCTGAATAAATGCATTGTATTTGAAACAGCCTGAGCCTGTACCATAGCACGTTGTTTGGGCAGAGAGAACTTTATGTTGCATACCTGCTCTGGGACAATGTACAAGAACAATTTACATTTATATAATGTCTTTAACATAGTTCAATGGCACTTCACGGCAGCGTAATCAAACAAAATTCAACACCAAGCCACTTACAGACATTAGGACAGGTGACCAAAAGCTGGGTCAAAGAGGTAGGTTTTAAGGAGCGTCTTAAAGGAGGAGAGAGAGGTTTAGAGAGGGGATTCCAGAGCTTAGGCCCGAAGCAGCTGAAGGCACGGCCGCCAATGGTGGAGGGATTGAAATCGGGGATTGGAGATGCCAGAATTGGATAAGCACAGAAATCTCGGAGTGTTGTAGGGCTGGAGGAGGTTATAGAGATAGGGAGGGGCAAATCCATGGAGGGATTTGAAAACAAGGATGAGAATTTTAAAATCGAGGCATTGCTGGTCCGGGAGTCAGTGTGTCGGTCATCGAGCACAGGGGTGATGGGAGAACGGGATTTAATGCGAGTTAGGATACGGGCAGCAGAGTTTTGGTTGAATTTTTTTTTTATTCGTTCATGGGATGTGGGTGTCATTGGCAAGGCCGGCATTTATTGTCCATCCCTAATTGCCCTTGAGAAGGTGGTGGTGAGCCGCCTTCTTGAACCGCTGTAGTCCGTGTGGTGAAGGTTCTCCCACAGTGCTGTTTGGAAGGGAGTTCCAGGATTTTGACCCAGCGACGATGAAGGAATGGCGATATATTTCCAAGTCGGGATGGTGTGTGACTTGGAGGGGAACGTGCAGGTGGTGTGGTTCCCATGTGCCTGCTGCCCTTGTCCTTCTAGGTGGTAGAGGTCGCGGGTTTGGGAGGTGCTGTCGAAGAAGCCTTGGCGAGTTGCTGCAGTGCATCCTGTGGATGGTACACACTGCAGCCACGGTGCGCCGGTGGTGAAGGGAGTGTGTGTTTAGGGTGGTGGATGGGATGCCAATCAAGCGGGCTGCTTTGTCCTGGATGGTGTCGAGCTTCTTGAGTTGGAGCTGCACTCATCCAAGCAAGTGGAGAGTATTCCATCACACTCCTGACTTGTGCCTTGTTGATAGTGGAAAGGCTTTGGGGAGTCAGGAGGTGAGTCACTCGCCGCAGAATACCCAGCCTCCAACCTGCTCTTGTAGCCACAGTATTTATATGGCTGGTCGAGTTAAGTTTCTGGTCAATGGTGACCCCCAGGATGTTGATGGTGGGGGATTCAGCGATGGTAATGCCGTTGAATGTCAAGGGGAGGTGGTTAGACTCTCTCTTGTTGGCGACGGTCATTGCCTGGCACTTGTCTGGCGCGAATGTTACTTGCCACTTACGAGCCCAAGCCTGGATGTTGTCCAGGTCTTGCTGCATGCGGGCTCGGACTGCTTCATTATTTGAGGGGTTGCGAATGGAACTGAACACTGTGCAATCATCAGCAAACATCCCCATTTCTGAGCTTATGTTGGAGGGAAGGTCATTTATGAAGCAGCTGAAGATGGTTGGGCCTAGGACACTGCCCTGAGGAACTTCTGCAGCAATGTCCTGGGGCTGAGATGATTGGCCTCCAACAGCCACTACCATCTTCCTTTGTGCTCGGTATGACTCCAGCCACTGCAGAGTTTTCCCCCTGATTCCCATTGACTTCAATTTTACTAGGGCTCCTTGGTGCCACACTCAGTCAAATGCTGCCTTGATGTCCTCACCTCTGGAATTCAGCTCTTTTGTCCATGTTTGGACCAAGGCTGTAATGAGGTCTGGAGCGGAATGGTCCTGGTAGAACCCAAACTGAGCATCGGTGAGCAGGTTATTTGTGAGTAAGTGCCGCTTGATAGCACTGTCGACGACACCTTCCATCACTTTGCTGATTGAGAGTAGACTGATGGGGCGGTAATTGGCCGGATTGTATTTGTCCTGCTTTTTGTGGACAGGACATACCTGGGCAATTTTCCACATTGTCGGGTAGACGTCAGTGTTGTAGCTGTACTGGAACAGCTTGGCTAGAGGCGCGGCTAGTTCTGGAGCACAAGTCTTCAGCACTACAGCCGGGATGTTGTCGGGGCCCATAGCCCTTGCTGTATCCAGTGCACTCAGCCGTTTCTTGATATCACGTGGAGTGAATCGAATTGGCTGAAGACTGGTTTCTGTGATGGTGGGGATATCTGGAGGAGGCCGAGTTTACGGAGGGTGGAAGATGGGAGGCCGGCCAGGAGAGCATTGGAATAGAGTTAACAAGCCTAGATGAGGTAGCGGGACCATTATTCTGCATCCAGCTGTCCTGTTCCTGACATCCCTCAGATTCTGCATGTTCCTGCAGAATCTTTCCCCTGAGGAAGGTGGAGAAGTGCTGCTGGTCAGGGACGTTTAACATTCATTGTGCAAACGTCATGCTATTGATCCTCTCCCGTGAGACCTCCATGTTAATCTGACCATTCCTTCATTAGTTAAGCTTGTAAAATCACTGTGCCACCATTTCTTGCTGCTGATTCTTGCATCCACCCAAGTGATCCTGCCTCCACCCACATGTATGACAGAGGAGTCGTGCTGGCAGGGCAGCAGGTGTGAGCACTGCTGCTGGAGATCGTTTTAGACCTTTATGGCGGTTGCTTTTGTTGCATGTTTTTCATTGACCTTGGTAATGATGAAATGTAATTTCTATTTTTTTCTCCCCAATAAGATTCCAAGGACAATCCTCAAACCCTCCTCTTCTCTGCGACCTGCCCACCCTGGGTCTACAAAGTTGCAAAGAAATACATGAGAACACAACACAAACAGGTCGATCTTGTTGGAAAACAGACTCAGAGGGCGGCTACAACCGTTGAAGTAAGTTTGATGATGGAGGGGGAAGTGAGTGTTTCACTCAGCCTCGGTTTACAAGTCTCGGCAGATTTGGAGATAGTCGATTGGAGAATGCTGTTCGGTAGTATAAAAATCTACGCCCGTGCCCCTCGGATAAAATAGTGGCAAAATAAAATCTAAACTGATAAACTCAGAGATTTAGAAGGGAATTATCCTTTAAGAATCTCATTTTGCGAGGTATAAAGTAAATTATTGTGAGGATGGATGTAATAAGGAAACATCCAAGGATAACTAAAGCTATTAGAAATGCTAAAACAGCTTTAGGAGCAAGGGCTGTAGAGAGGTGAAGCAAGCTTTGTCCCGGTGTGCTGGGAGCCAGAATAGACTCTGTTGGCCCTTTGAGGGAATTAGCAAGTTACGGTTGAGCACTGAGGTATTGGTGAAACACTCGGTGGAAAATTTGCATCTGTTCTCACTATAGAAGGTGTCAGTGGTGGAGGGTAGAGGGCTGCTAAACTCGATCCAGTGGTGGGAGGGTAGAGGGCTGCTAAACTCGATCCAGTGGTGGAGGGTAGAGGGCTGCTAAACTCGATCCAGTGGTGGGAGGGTAGGGAGCTGCTAAACTCGATCCAGTGGTGGAGGGTAGAGGGCTGCTAAACTCGATCCAGTGGTGGGAGGGTAGGGAGCTGCTAAACTCGATCCAGTGGTGGAGGGT
This sequence comes from Heptranchias perlo, assembly GCF_035084215.1. Classification (NCBI taxonomy): domain Eukaryota; kingdom Metazoa; phylum Chordata; class Chondrichthyes; order Hexanchiformes; family Hexanchidae; genus Heptranchias; species Heptranchias perlo. The sequence continues at coordinate 51,424,622 of NC_090345.1, read as the reverse complement.
AGAGGGCTGCTAAACTCGATCCAGTGGTGGGAGGGTAGGGAGCTGCTAAACTCGATCCAGTGGTGGGAGGGTAGAGGGCTGCTAAACTCGATCCAGTGGTGGGAGGGTAGAGGGCTGCTAAACTCGATCCAGTGGTGGAGGGTAGGGAGCTGCTAAACTCGATCCAGTGGTGGGAGGGTAGGGAGCTGCTAAACTCGATCCAGTGGTGGAGGGTAGAGGGCTGCTAAACTCGATCCAGTGCTGGAGGGTAGAGGGCTGCTAAACTCGATCCAGTGGTGGGAGGGTAGGGAGCTGCTAAACTCGATCCAGTGGTGGAGGGTAGAGGGCTGCTAAACTCGATCCAGTGGTGGGAGGGTAGGGAGCTGCTAAACTCGATCCAGTGGTGGGAGGGTAGGGAGCTGCTAAACTCGATCCAGTGGTGGAGGGTAGAGGGCTGCTAAACTCGATCCAGTGGTGGGAGGGTAGGGAGCTGCTAAACTCGATCCAGTGGTGGAGGGTAGAGGGCTGCTAAACTCGATCCAGTGGTGGGAGGGTAGGGAGCTGCTAAACTCGATCCAGTGGTGGGAGGGTAGGGAGCTGCTAAACTCGATCCAGTGGTGGAGGGTAGAGGGCTGCTAAACTCGATCCAGTGGTGGGAGGGTAGAGGGCTGCTAAACTCGATCCAGTGGTGGGAGGGTAGAGGGCTGCTAAACTCGATCCAGTGGTGGGAGGGTAGGGAGCTGCTAAACTCGATCCAGTGGTGGGAGGGTAGAGGGCTGCTAAACTCGATCCAGTGCTGGAGGGTAGAGGGCTGCTAAACTCGATCCAGTGGTGGGAGGGTAGGGAGCTGCTAAACTCGATCCAGTGGTGGAGGGTAGAGGGCTGCTAAACTCGATCCAGTGGTGGGAGGGTAGAGGGCTGCTAAACTCGATCCAGTGGTGGAGGGTAGAGGGCTGCTAAACTTGATCCAGTGGTGGGAGGGTAGAGGGCTGCTAAACTCGATCCAGTGGTGGGAGGGTAGAGGGCTGCTAAACTCGATCCAGTGGTGGGAGGGTAGGGAGCTGCTAAACTCGATCCAGTGGTGGGAGGGTAGGGAGCTGCTAAACTCGATCCAGTGGTGGAGGGTAGAGGGCTGCTAAACTCGATCCAGTGGTGGGAGGGTAGGGAGCTGCTAAACTCGATCCAGTGGTGGAGGGTAGAGGGCTGCTAAACTCGATCCAGTGGTGGGAGGGTAGGGAGCTGCTAAACTCGATCCAGTGGTGGGAGGGTAGGGAGCTGCTAAACTCGATCCAGTGGTGGAGGGTAGAGGGCTGCTAAACTCGATCCAGTGGTGGGAGGGTAGAGGGCTGCTAAACTCGATCCAGTGGTGGGAGGGTAGAGGGCTGCTAAACTCGATCCAGTGGTGGGAGGGTAGAGGGCTGCTAAACTCGATCCAGTGGTGGAGGGTAGAGGGCTGCTAAACTCGATCCAGTGGTGGGAGGGTAGAGGGCTGCTAAACTCGATCCAGTGGTGGAGGGTAGGGAGCTGCTAAACTCGATCCAGTGGTGGGAGGGTAGGGAGCTGCTAAACTCGATCCAGTGGTGGGAGGGTAGGGAGCTGCTAAACTCGATCCAGTGGTGGAGGGTAGAGGGCTGCTAAACTCGATCCAGTGGTGGGAGGGTAGGGAGCTGCTAAACTCGATCCAGTGGTGGGAGGGTAGAGGGCTGCTAAACTCGATCCAGTGGTGGAGGGTAGAGGGCTGCTAAACTCGGTCCAGTGGTGGGAGGGTAGAGGGCTGCTAAACTCGATCCAGTGGTGGAGGGTAGGGAGCTGCTAAACTCGATCCAGTGGTGGAGGGTAGGGAGCTGCTAAACTCGATCCAGTGGTGGGAGGGTAGAGGGCTGCTAAACTCGATCCAGTGGTGGGAGGGTAGGGAGCTGCTAAACTCGATCCAGTGGTGGGAGGGTAGGGAGCTGCTAAACTCGATCCAGTGGTGGAGGGTAGAGGGCTGCTAAACTCGATCCAGTGGTGGGAGGGTAGGGAGCTGCTAAACTCGATCCAGTGGTGGAGGGTAGGGAGCTGCTAAACTCGATCCAGTGGTGGGAGGGTAGGGAGCTGCTAAACTCGATCCAGTGGTGGAGGGTAGAGGGCTGCTAAACTCGATCCAGTGCTGGAGGGTAGAGGGCTGCTAAACTCGATCCAGTGGTGGGAGGGTAGGGAGCTGCTAAACTCGATCCAGTGGTGGAGGGTAGAGGGCTGCTAAACTCGATCCAGTGGTGGAGGGTAGAGGGCTGCTAAACTCGATCCAGTGGTGGGAGGGCAGAGGGCTGCTAAACTCGATCCAGTGGTGGAGGGTAGAGGGCTGCTAAACTCGATCCAGTGGTGGGAGGGTAGAGGGCTGCTAAACTCGATCCAGTGGTGGAGGGTAGAGGGCTGCTAAACTCGATCCAGTGGTGGGAGGGTAGGGAGCTGCTAAACTCGGTCCAGTGGTGGGAGGGTAGAGGGCTGCTAAACTCGATCCAGTGGTGGAGGGTAGGGAGCTGCTAAACTCGATCCAGTGGTGGAGGGTAGGGAGCTGCTAAACTCGATCCAGTGGTGGAGGGTAGGGAGCTGCTAAACTCGATCCAGTGGTGGAGGGTAGGGAGCTGCTAAACTCGATCCAGTGGTGGAGGGTAGGGAGCTGCTAAACTCGATCCAGTGGTGGAGGGTAGGGAGCTGCTAAACTCGATCCAGTGGTGGGAGGGTAGAGGGCTGCTAAACTCGATCCAGTGGTGGAGGGTAGGGAGCTGCTAAACTCGATCCAGTGGTGGAGGGTAGGGAGCTGCTAAACTCGATCCAGTGGTGGAGGGTAGGGAGCTGCTAAACTCGATCCAGTGGTGGGAGGGTAGAGGGCTGCTAAACTCGATCCAGTGGTGGGAGGGTAGGGAGCTGCTAAACTCGATCCAGTGGTGGAGGGTAGAGGGCTGCTAAACTCGATCCAGTGGTGGGAGGGTAGGGAGCTGCTAAACTCGATCCAGTGGTGGAGGGTAGGGAGCTGCTAAACTCGATCCAGTGATGGGAGGGTAGAGGGCCGCTAAACCCGATCCAGTGGTGGAGGGTAGGGAGCTGCTAAACTCGATCCAGTGGTGGGAGGGTAGAGGGCTGCTAAACTCGATCCAGTGCTGGAGGGTAGAGGGCTGCTAAACTCGATCCAGTGGTGGGAGGGTAGGGAGCTGCTAAACTCGATCCAGTGGTGGAGGGTAGGGAGCTGCTAAACTCGATCCAGTGGTGTGTGGGTAGGGAGCCGCTAAACTCGATCCAGTGGTGGGAGGGTAGAGGGCCGCTAAACTCGATCCAGTGGTGGAGGGTAGGGAGCTGCTAAACTCGATCCAGTGGTGGGAGGGTAGGGAGCTGCTAAACTCGATCCAGTGGTGGAGGGTAGGGAGCTGCTAAACTCGATCCAGTGGTGGAGGGTAGGGAGCTGCTAAACTCGATCCAGTGTTGGGAGGGTAGAGGGCTGCTAAACTCGATCCAGTGGTGGGAGGGTAGGGAGCTGCTAAACTCGATCCAGTGGTGGAGGGTAGGGAGCTGCTAAACTCGATCCAGTGGTGGAGGGTAGAGGGCTGCTCAACTCGATCCAGTGGTGGAGGGTAGAGGGCTGCTAAACTCGATCCAGTGGTGGAGGGTGGAGGGCTGCTAAACTCGATCCAGTGGTGGGAGGGTAGAGGGCTGCTAAACTCGATCCAGTGGTGGAGGGTAGGGAGCTGCTAAACTCGATCCAGTGGTGGGAGGGTAGAGGGCTGCTAAACTCGATCCAGTGGTGTGTGGGTAGGGAGCTGCTAAACTCGATCCAGTGGTGGAGGGTAGAGGGCTGCTAAACTCGATCCAGTGGTCGAGGGTAGGGAGCTGCTAAACTCGATCCAGTGGTGGAGGGTAGGGAGCTGCTAAACTCGATCCAGTGGTGGAGGGTAGAGGGCTGCTCAACTCGATCCAGTGGTGGAGGGTAGAGGGCTGCTAAACTCGATCCAGTGGTGGAGGGTAGAGGGCTGCTAAACTCGATCCAGTGGTGGGAGGGTAGAGGGCTGCTAAACTCGATCCAGTGGTGGAGGGTAGGGAGCTGCTAAACTCGATCCAGTGGTGGGAGGGTAGAGGGCTGCTAAACTCGATCCAGTGGTGTGTGGGTAGGGAGCTGCTAAACTCGATCCAGTGGTGGAGGGTAGAGGGCTGCTAAACTCGATCCAGTGGTAGGAGGGTAGGGAGCTGCTAAACTCGATCCAGTGGTGGGAGGGTCGGGAGCTGCTAAACTCGATCCACTGGTGGGAGGGTAGAGGGCTGCTAAACTCGATCCAGTGGTCGAGGGTAGGGAGCTGCTAAACTCGATCCAGTGGTGGAGGGTAGGGAGCTGCTAAACTCGATCCAGTGGTGGAGGGTAGAGGGCTGCTCAACTCGATCCAGTGGTGGAGGGTAGAGGGCTGCTAAACTCGATCCAGTGGTGGAGGGTAGAGGGCTGCTAAACTCGATCCAGTGGTGGGAGGGTAGAGGGCTGCTAAACTCGATCCAGTGGTGGAGGGTAGGGAGCTGCTAAACTCGATCCAGTGGTGGGAGGGTAGAGGGCTGCTAAACTCGATCCAGTGGTGGAGGGTAGGGAGCTGCTAAACTCGATCCAGTGGTGGGAGGGTAGAGGGCTGCTAAACTCGATCCAGTGGTGTGTGGGTAGGGAGCTGCTAAACTCGATCCAGTGGTGGAGGGTAGAGGGCTGCTAAACTCGATCCAGTGGTAGGAGGGTAGGGAGCTGCTAAACTCGATCCAGTGGTGGGAGGGTCGGGAGCTGCTAAACTCGATCCACTGGTGGGAGGGTAGAGGGCTGCTAAACTCGATCCAGTGGTCGAGGGTAGGGAGCTGCTAAACTCGATCCAGTGGTGGAGGGTAGGGAGCTGCTAAACTCGATCCAGTGGTGGAGGGTAGAGGGCTGCTCAACTCGATCCAGTGGTGGAGGGTAGAGGGCTGCTAAACTCGATCCAGTGGTGGAGGGTAGAGGGCTGCTAAACTCGATCCAGTGGTGGGAGGGTAGAGGGCTGCTAAACTCGATCCAGTGGTGGAGGGTAGGGAGCTGCTAAACTCGATCCAGTGGTGGGAGGGTAGAGGGCTGCTAAACTCGATCCAGTGGTGGGAGGGTAGAGGGCTGCTGAACTCGATCCATTGGTGGGAGGGTAGGGAGCTGCTAAACTCGATCCAGTGGTGGGAGGGTAGAGGGCTGCTAAACCCGATCCAGTGGTGGGAGGGTAGAGGGCTGCTAAACTCGATCCAGTGGTGGAGGGTAGAGGGCTGCTAAACTCGGTCCAGTGGTGGGAGGGTAGAGGGCTGCTAAACTCGATCCAGTGGTGGAGGGTAGGGAGCTGCTAAACTCGATCCAGTGGTGGAGGGTAGGGAGCTGCTAAACTCGATCCAGTGGTGGAGGGTAGGGAGCTGCTAAACTCGATCCAGTGGTGGGAGGGTAGAGGGCTGCTAAACTCGATCCAGTGGTGGGAGGGTAGGGAGCTGCTAAACTCGATCCAGTGGTGGAGGGTAGAGGGCTGCTAAACTCGATCCAGTGGTGGGAGGGTAGGGAGCTGCTAAACTCGATCCAGTGGTGGAGGGTAGGGAGCTGCTAAACTCGATCCAGTGATGGGAGGGTAGAGGGCCGCTAAACCCGATCCAGTGGTGGAGGGTAGGGAGCTGCTAAACTCGATCCAGTGGTGGGAGGGTAGAGGGCTGCTAAACTCGATCCAGTGCTGGAGGGTAGAGGGCTGCTAAACTCGATCCAGTGGTGGGAGGGTAGGGAGCTGCTAAACTCGATCCAGTGGTGGAGGGTAGGGAGCTGCTAAACTCGATCCAGTGGTGTGTGGGTAGGGAGCCGCTAAACTCGATCCAGTGGTGGGAGGGTAGAGGGCCGCTAAACTCGATCCAGTGGTGGAGGGTAGGGAGCTGCTAAACTCGATCCAGTGGTGGGAGGGTAGGGAGCTGCTAAACTCGATCCAGTGGTGGGAGGGTAGGGAGCTGCTAAACTCGATCCAGTGGTGGAGGGTAGGGAGCTGCTAAACTCGATCCAGTGGTGGAGGGTAGGGAGCTGCTAAACTCGATCCAGTGGTGGGAGGGTAGAGGGCTGCTAAACTCGATCCAGTGGTGGGAGGGTCGGGAGCTGCTAAACTCGATCCACTGGTGGGAGGGTAGAGGGCTGCTAAACTCGATCCAGTGGTCGAGGGTAGGGAGCTGCTAAACTCGATCCAGTGGTGGAGGGTAGGGAGCTGCTAAACTCGATCCAGTGGTGGAGGGTAGAGGGCTGCTCAACTCGATCCAGTGGTGGAGGGTAGAGGGCTGCTAAACTCGATCCAGTGGTGGAGGGTGGAGGGCTGCTAAACTCGATCCAGTGGTGGGAGGGTAGAGGGCTGCTAAACTCGATCCAGTGGTGGATGGTAGGGAGCTGCTAAACTCGATCCAGTGGTGGGAGGGTAGAGGGCTGCTAAACTCGATCCAGTGGTGTGTGGGTCGGGAGCTGCTAAACTCGATCCAGTGGTGGAGGGTAGAGGGCTGCTAAACTCGATCCAGTGGTCGAGGGTAGGGAGCTGCTAAACTCGATCCAGTGGTGGAGGGTAGGGAGCTGCTAAACTCGATCCAGTGGTGGAGGGTAGAGGGCTGCTCAACTCGATCCAGTGGTGGAGGGTAGAGGGCTGCTAAACTCGATCCAGTGGTGGAGGGTAGAGGGCTGCTAAACTCGATCCAGTGGTGGGAGGGTAGAGGGCTGCTAAACTCGATCCAGTGGTGGAGGGTAGGGAGCTGCTAAACTCGATCCAGTGGTGGGAGGGTAGAGGGCTGCTAAACTCGATCCAGTGGTGTGTGGGTAGGGAGCTGCTAAACTCGATCCAGTGGTGGAGGGTAGAGGGCTGCTAAACTCGATCCAGTGGTAGGAGGGTAGGGAGCTGCTAAACTCGATCCAGTGGTGGGAGGGTCGGGAGCTGCTAAACTCGATCCACTGGTGGGAGGGTAGAGGGCTGCTAAACTCGATCCAGTGGTCGAGGGTAGGGAGCTGCTAAACTCGATCCAGTGGTGGAGGGTAGGGAGCTGCTAAACTCGATCCAGTGGTGGAGGGTAGAGGGCTGCTCAACTCGATCCAGTGGTGGAGGGTAGAGGGCTGCTAAACTCGATCCAGTGGTGGAGGGTAGAGGGCTGCTAAACTCGATCCAGTGGTGGGAGGGTAGAGGGCTGCTAAACTCGATCCAGTGGTGGAGGGTAGAGGGCTGCTAAACTCGATCCAGTGGTGGGAGGGTAGAGGGCTGCTAAACTCGATCCAGTGGTGGAGGGTAGGGAGCTGCTAAACTCGATCCAGTGGTGGGAGGGTAGAGGGCTGCTAAACTCGATCCAGTGGTGGAGGGTAGGGAGCTGCTAAACTCGATCCAGTGGTGGGAGGGTAGAGGGCTGCTAAACTCGATCCAGTGGTGTGTGGGTAGGGAGCTGCTAAACTCGATCCAGTGGTGGAGGGTAGAGGGCTGCTAAACTCGATCCAGTGGTAGGAGGGTAGGGAGCTGCTAAACTCGATCCAGTGGTGGGAGGGTCGGGAGCTGCTAAACTCGATCCACTGGTGGGAGGGTAGAGGGCTGCTAAACTCGATCCAGTGGTCGAGGGTAGGGAGCTGCTAAACTCGATCCAGTGGTGGAGGGTCGGGAGCTGCTAAACTCGATCCAGTGGTGGAGGGTAGAGGGCTGCTCAACTCGATCCAGTGGTGGAGGGTAGAGGGCTGCTAAACTCGATCCAGTGGTGGAGGGTAGAGGGCTGCTAAACTCGATCCAGTGGTGGGAGGGTAGAGGGCTGCTGAACTCGATCCAGTGGTGGAGGGTAGGGAGCTGCTAAACTCGATCCAGTGGTGGGAGGGTAGAGGGCTGCTAAACTCGATCCAGTGGTGTGTGGGTAGGGAGCCGCTAAACTCGATCCAGTGGTGGAGGGTAGAGGGCCGCTAAACTCGATCCAGTGGTGGAGGGTAGAGGGCCGCTAAACAGTGGAAGTAGTTACAGAAATGGTCGTCGCCAGGATTGAGGCACTCAAAAACTGATGGGGCTGCTGGGCCTGATAGCCCAGAGTGCTGGAGGGGGTGGAAGATGTATTAAAAGCAAAATACTGCGGATGCTGGAAAGCTGAAATAAAACCAGAAAATGCTGGAAGTGCTCAGCAAGTGAGGCAGCATCTGTGGGGAGAGAAACAGAGTTAACGTTTCAGGTTGAAGACCAGTTCTGATGACGGGTCACAACATGAAACATTAACTGTTTCTTTCTGCTGAGTACTTCCAGCATTTTCTGTTTTTATTTGGGAGATGTATTATATATTTAGTACCTCCTTTGAGGCTTGGGCCAGTTCCATTGGACTTGAGGGAGGACTATTAGATCCCAATATTTAAGAAGGGGAAGGAATCACACCCTGGGAACTATAGGCAGTCTTTTCTGGCTCTTATGTATGGTGGATGCTGGAGCACATTGTACGGTTCGATTCCCTGGAGGGATTGGAAGTTCTTACTGAGATCCCCAGGAGGGGTTTAGAAAACAGAAGTCCTGCGTCATTAACCTGATCGAATCATTTCAGGAGGTGACCAGACTATAGCGGATGCTGGCAGGCCAGTCGACGTTAGATACCTGAACTCCCAGAAAGCCTTTGATAAAGTGCCATTTAGACTGTTGCAAAGGATTGCATCTTATGGGATAGGCAGTTGGATGTTATGCTGGGTGTAATCTCATAGGTAGAAGATTATGGTGAATGGCAGGAGATCTCCACTGGACCAGGTTATGAGTGGTGTCCCACAAGGCTCATTTGTGAACGTTGTTTAAAAAATAATAATTAATGGATAGCTCTACCAAAGAGCAGGTACAGGCATGATTGGCTGAATGCCCTCCTTCTGTGCTGTATCATTCTATGATTCAAAGTACTTCAGCAATTCCTTTAACTTTGGACACAACTTCCCCATTGTCATTTTTTGGTGGGCTGACCCCTTTTTGCACGCTTTGTTTACCCCGGCATACATCAAGAATGGTGGATCGATGCTGCCCTTTGACCTCAAGGGCCCCAGGTCTTGTGTGAGATAAATTTGAGCAGTCTCAATCTGGTTCCTAATAGATGTGGATCCACGGTATTCAGTGGTCCCCACTTCAACATTAAACAGGCGCTCTGAGAGATCTGGTGCGGGAAATGGAAACTGCGCCACTAATGCAGCATCCTGTACTCTTTGGAGGTCGGGCAGTATTGAGAAAGCTTGATGCTGCGTCAAACCATCCTGCCTGGCCTGGCTGTGTTTAATGTTGACAAAATGGACAGTCCTCCATTCCTGGACCGAATATCCCTCTGCTTCATGAGCACAAAGCTCAACCAAAAAGAGAGTGTTAAACAAACTGGGCTCCAGTTTGAAGTCTGGGTTGAGCTTTGTGTGTGTGGTGTAGTGCTCCTGAAAGCCTTCCTCACACTGTGTGCTCTCACCACATTCAGGGGGCTCTGACCACGGAGTACCACTGCACTGAAGAAATTTTATCCTGCATTTAAAACCATTCCATAATTACTGCAGTTGGATAATGAATCGTTCCGGGGTCTGGGATTAGGATTCCCAAAGTTAAATCAGTTGGAGAATGGTTACCCAGGAATTGTTTGGGGATTTGGACAGCCCAGTCCAGGATTGGTCAGATTCCCAGGGAGGGAGAGCCAGGATTGGTCAGATTCCCAGGGAGGGAGAGCCAGGATTGGTCAGATTCCCAGGGAGGGAGAGCCAGGATTGGTCAGATTCCCAGGGAGGGAGAGCCAGGATTGGTCAGATCTTGCCTCGACCAACAGTTGATTGAAGACCTTCCTGCTTTGTTAAGCAATTGGTGGCGATTAGTTGGAAGTGGAATATTAAACTCCCGACATCATACAGTAAAGTGCAACCAATCCAAAAATACAACATTTGTGTCATTTTGGCAGTCGTTTCCCTCTGTGACCTCCCTGGTGCTGGGGGGAACTACCTATCCCTTAGACTGACCATGAGGTACAGCAGTGTTGACACAGTGTGATTGAGCCTATTTATATCATTTATATCATTACATTCTGGCAAGCACCCACAAGACCAATATCATAGTAGGTACAGCACAGGAGGAGGCCATATGGCCCATCGTGCCTCTTTGAAAGAGCTATCCAATTAATCCCGATCCCCTGCTCTTTCCCCATAGCTCTGTAATTTTTTTCCCTTGAAGTATTTATCCAATTGAATCTGTTTCCACCGCCCTTTCAGGCAGTGAATTCCAGATCATTACAACTCGCTGCGTAAAAAAATGTTTCCTCATGTCGCCTCTGGTTCTTTTGACGATCACCTTAAATCTGTGTCCTCTGGTTACCGACCCTTCTGCCACTGGAAACAGTTTCTCCTTATTTCTATCAAAACTGTTCATGATTTTGAACACCTCAATCAAATCTCCTCTTAACCTTCTCTGTTCTAAGGAGAACAATCCCAGCTTCTCCAGTCTATCCACATAACTGAAGTCCATCATCCCTGGAACCATTCTAGTAAATCTCTTCTGCACCCTCTCTAAGGCCTTGACATCTTTCCTAAAGTGCGGTGCCCAGAACTGGACACACTACCTCAGCTGAGGCCTAACCAGTGTTTTATAAAGGTTTAGCATAACTTCCTTGCTTTTGTACTCTATACCTCTATTAATAAAGCCCGGGATCCCATATGCTTTTTTAACATCCTTCTCAACTTGTCCTGCCACCTTCAAAGATTTGTGTACGTACACCCCCAGGTCTCTCTGTTCCTGCACCCCCGTTAAAATTTGACCATTTAGTTTATATTGCCTCTTTCCATTCTTTCTACCAAAATGCATCACTTCACATTTCGTCAGCCATGTGTCTGCCCATTTCACCAGTGTCTATGTCCTCCTGAAGTCTGTTAGTATCCTCCAGATTGTTTACTATATTTCCGAGTTTTGTGTCATCTGCAAATTTGAAATTATACCCTGTACACCCAAGTCCAGGTCATTAATATATATCAAAATGCTTTTTTTGCTTTAAACATTTTTGCTTTAACGTTGTACAATGTGCTTCTTGTATGATGCTGTCTAATTGATCACCTCTATTTCTGCACCCACCAGTACTTCACCCTGGTGTCATACAGCTTAGCATGCTCCCTGCAGACGCCTCCCCACGTTGAGAAGACAGAGTCTGTACTTGAATTGCTGGCTGCTCTGAGTTCCAGTGGACACAGTATGAACGTTACACAGGCCTGTCATTATGTTTTACTGAAATCCCCACTGACCATACCATACGATATTAGAAACTTTACACGCTGGCTTCAATATCTGATACATTCTTGGATTCAGGTCTACAGCGAGCTGAGGTCCCTAAACCTATTTTACTTTATCTCCAGCACATGGCCATAGCGTGCCATTGGTCACAGCGAGCGGCAGTCATCGGTGATGTCATCCAGGTATACAGCGGCAGTCACGGACGAACCATCATCTTCTGTGAAACAAAGAAGGACGTGAACGAGCTGGTGATGAATACCTCAATAAAACAGGTGCAGTGTTATCCAGAGACCTACCTGTGCTGCTGTGCCGACCAGTGACAGACATGTACCCCAGTGTTAGAGACAGTCGTGAGAAAGGATCTTGGCTCGGAAGATCAGGAAGTAGAATTTTAATCAGTGGAGATAAGAAATAACAAGGGTGGGAGTAGTTTATAGGTCCCCTAACAGTGGCTATACTATTGGGCAGAGTATCGATCAAGAAATAACAGGAACTTGTAACAAAGGTAATGCAATAATCGCAGGGGACTTTAATCTTCATATAGGCTGGACAGATCAAATTGGCAAAGATAGTTTGGAGGACGAGTTCTTGGAATGCATTCAATACAGTTTCCTGGAACAATATGTCGTGGAACCAATCAGGGGACAGGTTATGTTAGATCTTGCCTTGTGTAATGAGACAGGGTTAATTAGTAATCTCATCGTAAATGGTCCTCTAGGGAAGAGTGATCATAATATGATAGAATTTCACATTGAGTTTGAGAGTGATGTACTTAAGTCCGAAACTAGAGTCTTAAACTTAAATAAAGCCAATTACTTGGGAATGAGGGGCGAGTTGGCTAAGGTAGATTGGGAAATTAAATTAAAAGATATAACGGTAGATAAGTAATGGTGAACGTTTTTTTAAAAAGTTCAGAATTCTCAACGAATATATTTTCCATTGAGGAAATAAAAACTCCAGGGGAAAAGTAATCCATCTGTGGCTAACTAATGAAGTTAAGAATAGTATTAGATTAAAAGAAGAGGCCACAATGTTGCCAGGAAGAATAGTGAGCCTGAGGATTGGGAGAGTTTTAGAAATCAGCAAAGGATGACCAAAAAATTGATAGAGGAAATAGAATGAGAGTAAACTAGCAAAAAATATAAAAACAGATTGTAAGAGCTTCTACAAATATGTAAAAAGGAAGAGAGTAGCAAAAGTAAACGTAAAGAGGCAGAGACAGGAGAAATTATAATGGGGAATAAGGAAATGGCAGAGACGTTAAACAAATATTTTGTATCTGTCTTCACAGTAGAAAACACAAAAAGCATACCGGAAATAGTGGGGAAACAAGGGTCTAATGAGAGTGAGGAACTTAAAGTAATTAATATCAGTAAAGAAAAAATACTGGAGAAATTAATAGGACTAAAAGCCGACAAATCCCCTGGACCTGATGGCCTACATCCTAGGGTTCTAGCAGAGATAGTGGATGCATTGGTTGTGATCTTTCAAAATTCCCTAAATTCTAGAATGATACCAGCGGATTTGAAGGTAGCAAATGTAACCCCGCTATTCAAGAAAGACGGAACAGAGAAAACAGGGAACTACAGGCCAGTTAGCCTCACATTGATAGTTGGGAAAATGCTGGAATCCATTATTAAGGACCTACTCCGTTAATGGTAGGGCGTTGGGGAGAGTTATAGAACAAAGAGATCTGGGAGTACAGATTCATAGCTCCTTGAAAGTGGAGTCACAGGTGGATAGGGTGGTGAAGAAGGCATTCAGCATGCTTGGTTTCATTGGTCAGAACATTGAATGCAGGAGTTGGGATGTCTTGTTGAAGTTGTACAGGGCATTGGTGAGGCCACACTTGGAGTACTGTGTACAGTTCTGGTCACCCTATTATAGAAAGGATATTATTAAACTAGAAAGAGTGCAGAAAAGATTTACTAGGATGCTACCGGGACTTGATGGTTTGACTTACAGGGAGAGGTTAGACAGACTGGGACTTTATTCCCTGGAGAGTAGGAGGTTAAGGGGTGATCTTATAGAAGTCTATAAAATAATGAGGGGCATAGATAAGGTCGATAGTCAAAATCTTTTCCCAAAGGTAGGGGAGTCTATAACGAGGGGGCACAGATTTAAGGTGAGAGGGGAGAGATACAAAAGGATCCAGAGGGGCAATTTTTTCACTCAAAGGGTGGTGAGTGTCTGGAACGAGCTGCCAGAGGCAGTAGTAGAGGCGGGTACAATTTTGTCATTTAAAAAGCATTTGGACAGTTACATGGGGAAGATGGGTATCGAGGGATATGGGCCAAGTGCAGGCAATTGGGACTAGCTTAGTGGTATAAACTGGGCGACATGGACATGTTGGGCCGAAGGGCCTGTTTCCATGTTGTAACTTCTATGATTCTATGATTCTAGGAAGTGGTAACAGGGCACTTAGAAAATCATAATATGATTAGCCAGTGTCAGCACAGTTTTATGAAAGGGAAATCGTGTTTGACAAATTTATTAGAGTTTTTTTGAGGATGTAACTAGCAGGGTAGATAAAGGGGAACCAGTGGATGTCGTATATTTGGATTTTCAAAAGGCATTCGATAAGGTGCCACATAAAAGATTATCACACAAGATAAAGGCTCATGGTGTTGGGGGTAACATATAGAGAATTGGTTAATGAACAGAAAACAGAATAGGAATAAATGGGTCATTCTCAGGTTGGCAGGCTGTAACTAGTGGGGCAAAGATCAGTGCTTGGGCCTCAACTATTTACAATCTATATTAATGACTTAGATGAAGGGACCTTGTGTATTGTATCCAAATTTGCTGACGATACAAAGCTAGGTGGGAAAGTAAGCTGTGAGGAGGACACAAAGGTCTGCAAGGGGATATAGACAGGTTAATTGAGTGGGCAAGAAGGTTGCAGATGGAGTATAATTTGGGGAAATGTGAGGTTATTCACTTTGGTAGGAAGAATAGAAAGACAGAATATTTTTTAAATGGTGAGAAACTATCAAATGTTGGTGTTGAGGGATTTGGGTGTCCTTGTACAAGAAACACAAAGTTAACGTACAGGTACAGCAATCAATTAGGAAGGGAAATGGCATGTTGGACTTTATGGCAAGGGGATTGGATATAAGAGTAAGGAAGTCTTGCTGCAATTGTATAGGGCTTTGGTGAGACCACACCTGGAGTACCATGTACAATTTTTGTTTCCTTATCTAAGGAAGGATATACTTGCCTTTAGAGGCTGTGCAACGAAGGTTCACTAGATTGATTCCTGGGATGAGAGGGTTGTCCTGTGAGGAGAGATTGAGTATAATGGACCTATACTCTCTGGAGTTTAGAAGAATGAGAGGTGATCTCATTGAAATGTATAAGATGCTGAGAGGTTGTTTCCCCGGCTATAGAATCGAGAACTAGGGGGCATAGTCTCAGGATAAGGGGTCGGCCATTTAGGATTGAGAAGAGGAGGAATTTCTTCCCTCAGAGGGTTGTGAATCTTTGGAATTCTATACCTCGGAGACCTGTGGATGCTGAGTCGTTGAGTGTATTCAAGGCTGAGATCAATCGATTTTTGGAATCTAAGAAAATCAAGGGATATGGGGATCGGGCGGGAAAATGGAGTTGAGGTTGAAGATGCAGCCATGATCTGATTGAATGGTGGAGCAGGCTTGAGGGGTGGTATGGCCTCCTCCTGCTCCTCTTTCTTACGTTCTTAGACCGGCCTGTACCCCGGTGTCACCCGGAGGCCGGCCTGTACCCCGGTGTCACCCGGAGGCCGGCCTGTACCCCGGTGTCACCCGGAGGCCGGCCTGTACCCCGGTGTCACCCGGAGGCCGGCCTGTACCCCGGTGTCACCCGGAGGCCGGCCTGTACCCCGGTGTCACCCGGAGGCCGGCCTGTACCCCGGTGTCACCCGGAGGCCGGCCTGTACCCCGGTGTCACCCGGAGGCCGGCCTGTACCCCGGTGTCACCCGGAGGCCGGCCTGTACCCCGGTGTCACCCGGAGGCCGGCCTGTACCCCGGTGTCACCCGGAGGCCGGCCTGTACCCCGGTGTCACCCGGAGGCCGGCCTGTACCCCGGTGTCACCCGGAGGCCGGCCTGTACCCCGGTGTCACCCGGAGGCCGGCCTGTACCCCGGTGTCACCCGGAGGCCGGCCTGTACCCCGGTGTCACCCGGAGGCCGGCCTGTACCCCGGTGTCACCCGGAGGCCGGCCTGTACCCCGGTGTCACCCGGAGGCCGGCCTGTACCCCGGTGTCACCCGGAGGCCGGCCTGTACCCCGGTGTCACCCGGAGGCCGGCCTGTACCCCGGTGTCACCCGGAGGCCGGCCTGTACCCCGGTGTCACCCGGAGGCCGGCCTGTACCCCGGTGTCACCCGGAGGCCGGCCTGTACCCCGGTGTCACCCGGAGGCCGGCCTGTACCCCGGTGTCACCCGGAGGCCGGCCTGTACCCCGGTGTCACCCGGAGGCCGGCCTGTACCCCGGTGTCACCCGGAGGCCGGCCTGTACCCCGGTGTCACCCGGAGGCCGGCCTGTACCCCGGTGTCACCCGGAGGCCGGCCTGTACCCCGGTGTCACCCGGAGGCCGGCCTGTACCCACCAGTTTTCAACACATTTCCTTGCAGAGATTGTAAAGACAGAACCAGCGATTGTGCTGGCTGTTCTCCCAGTTGAAAAGTGTAATGAATGTTCCTCCCAGGATTAAGCTTGTTACTGGAATGCTGGTGCTAACAGTACAGTTATTGGTTCATTCTATACCATTGTTTTCCTAACCAAGTCCGTACTGTTTTCTCCAGGACGCACAGTGTCTACACGGGGACATTCCACAGAATCAGAGAGAGATCACGTTGAGAGGTTTCCGGGATGGCTCCTTTGGGGTCCTGGTCGCCACCAATGTGGCCGCCCGGGGCTTGGACATCCCAGAAGTAGACCTGGTAATACAGAGCTCCCCACCAAAGGTAATTCTGCACTGCCGATCAGGGAAATCCTGAGGACACACACCTCCGCGAGTTCGACACCGTCAAATTCTCTTACTGATTCCTTCAAACATTGTTTAAACGACATTTAATACATGGGTTGTCTAATCAATTGGGAGCTTAATGTTAAAAGTGTTTTGAGACACAAGTTCCAAAAACTGTAGGGAGTAGACTTGAGGGGGTTGGTTTATTGTGCACAGACTTGTTCCTTGGTGCCCCGAGTGAAGTGTTGAGCATTTTCTCGGTTGGTTGATGTATTCTGTAATTCGGGGTTTGAGGTGATTCACTGTCCTTTATATCATGTCTTTGGAAGGAGTTTGTCTTTGTTCTAATTCTGTCAAACACTGATTTAGGATGTGGATTCCTACATTCATCGTTCTGGTCGTACAGGTAGAGCTGGGCGCACGGGGGTCTGCATCTGTTTCTATCAGCGCAAGGAGGAGGACAACCTGAGATACGTGGAGCAGAAAGCTGTAAGTGTAGTTTGATATGAAGCAAGTGGTATGGATTGCTTCAATAAAGTGGCAATATTGATGAAAGCTTTGTCCTGGTGAAGGTGTATCTGTCCTTAACCAGCAGGGAACAGAAGCAATTAGATTGATTTCAAATGCTGGGTATAGAGCTGCTCACCCTCCCGAGTTATTCTCATCCCCTGCTGATGTACTTTCTTCTGTTTGAATCGGTTTGTGTTCCAGCTTTTTCTGCTCGTTTCAATTTTAAACCCAGTTCCAAATGGAATCCTGCCACGCACTTGCTGAATGCTTCCTCCTCGGGTTTAATAATGTTAACATAGCTCCCTTCCTTCGCACTATTACCGTTCCAAATTTGTTCAGGCACTCCTCTCCCTCCTCAGGCATTTACTACTCGCTGAGGTTCAGTGTTCTATGTGCTGCTTCTCCATTGCCTTATCCAAATGCCCATTATTTACCAACAGTCAGTAAGCACTGACCGTCCTGGTCCCATTCTGACCTGGCTCCCAAGTTGCACTTTCCTGCAAGGGTCACAAGTAACCCTGCCTGTTGGTTCTGGTCTCTAACCCAGGAGCATTGTGGCTAGATGATCAGCTAACTGCACAGACTGAGCATCAAACCTGACATCTTCCTCATTTGTACAGCTCGGCTACTGACTGCTAAACTCACAGCGATCCTGTACCGTTTCTTTTTAAGGTGGTGAAGAAATGCATCGATATTACAAGCCATTGTTTCTGTTGTAACCTGTTATAAGACATTTCCCTACAACATCTGTGTGTTTTGTGAGTTTTGCACTCGTCTCGGTCAGAAGTTGCCGTTTCACAGAGCGTTGTGCACTGAGATCAGATCCAGCAGAGGTTGGTTCCCTGTACTCTGCTCCTTCCAGCCTGCCTGTTTTCCATCACTAGCTGTCCTGTTGCCTCTCTGAGATTGCAGCTTTGGTGTGAATCGGGCAGTTCTGGGTGACAGGCACCCACAAACTGGATTGAAATGACCCACTAATTTTGTGCAGGGCTCATGGCCAACAGAACAGATTGTCACCCGCCCGAGCAGGCCTGCGTGCCTGAGCTAAGAGTGCGGTGTCTGATCCACTGTTTCTCCCCTTCCCCTTCCCCACCTTCTGATTCCTGGTCGTATTTTTCAATATTCACAGCAAATGAGATCAGTTTCATTTCCCTTCCCTGAAGTAAACAAAGTGAATAAAAACTATTTTTGTAACAACAAATCTAATTCAGAAAGGAAACTGCACCACTTGAAATTTGTTGCTGTTTTACAAAGTTCCGATTTGTGCTTTGTTTTTAAAGGGTTTGACATTCAAACGTGTTGGAGTTCCGACAGCCAATGACATCGTCAAAGCTTCTTGCAAGGACGCCATACGGTAATTTCTAATTTCAGATTAATTTCTGAGGGGCTCGCAAGTCCTGACCTCCAGCATTTGCTACATATGATCCAAAGCCCAACACGGGAACTGGGAGGGAGGGGGAATGCAGTAGGCTTAATGGGTGTGTGCTGTGACACAGGACTGCAGGTGGTTCAGAGTTAGGGTAGGGCAAGGATTTGAGTTCAGTATTTGGGGTGGAAGCAGCCAATGGGGTCTAGTGAGGGTGAAGGGTGTACGAGGCAGAGGTCAGGGCGGGTAAGGGTGAGGTGCGCGCACAAGATTTCGGCTCTGATCTTCCCAACGTTTAATTGGAGCCATTCTGGTTCTTTGTTGAAAAGGAGTCTGATGATACTGGGGTAGGGTGATGGAGTCAAGGGTTGTATGATCAGTATACATGTGGAAACTAACTACAAACCAAGGGAAAGGAAGGAGCCAAGGATGGAGTCATGGGACGCTGCAGAGGGGAGGGTGGGAGGGGAAGCCGTTGCTGGGCATTGTTCAGACACACTCTCACTGTGACGCCTGCATTCCCTGCTGATTCTTCACACTATCTGCAGTGTGCATTTCTGCCAGTTCCACTCAGTTTAAAAAAGACCTCACATCTTTGCTGTGTGGGTTATTTCCAGGTAATGTTTGAATTACATGGTAGGAGGTAGTTGTGTGTTGCTGGATTGTATGAACGTCGTAATTGGTGGACTAAGTCCCGTTCTCCAAACATTCCTGCGCTCGCTGACCTACATTGACTCCTGGTCTGGGAACGCCTTGATTTTAAAATTCTCATCCTTGTTTTCAAATCCCTCCATGGCCTCACCCCCTCCCTATCTCTGTAACCTCCTCCAGCCCTACAACCCTCCGAGATCTCTGCACTCCTCCAATTCTGGCCTCTCGCACATCCCTGATTCCCATCGCTCCACCGTTGGCGGCCCTGCCTTCAGCTGCCTGGGCCCTAAGCTCTGAAATTCCCTCCCTAAACCTCTCCGCCTCTCTCTCCTTTAAGACGCTCCTTAAAACCTACCTCTTTGACCAAGCTTTTGGTCACCTGTCCTAATACCTTCTTATGTGACTTGGTGTTGAATTTCGTTAGATAATCGCTCCCATGAAACGCCTTGTGATATTTTACTACGTTAAAGCGCTGTATAAGTGCAGGTTGTTGTGGAAGAGGCGGTTAATCCTGAGCCTGTACAGTCTGATCTCTGGTTACTGGTCAATCTTAAGAACATGCTTTTAGTTTTCCCTACCATTCAAAACTTGCATGGGAGCTGCTTTCTACATTTGTGTGTGTGGAGAAACAGTGTCCTTCGGTGTACGTTGGGATTTACACCCATTTTATATTTTTCTTTTAATGATTGCAGAATATTCATAAATAAATCATGAGAGCAGTTGTTGCAGTTAGAATGTGGCGGTATTTTATCCTTTGGGTAAATACAGTAAATATTTAATAAGAGCAGGTCAACCTCTCCAATGCTCGTTGGTTCACAGAGTGCAGACCCAGA
This sequence comes from Heptranchias perlo, assembly GCF_035084215.1. Lineage (NCBI taxonomy): Eukaryota > Metazoa > Chordata > Chondrichthyes > Hexanchiformes > Hexanchidae > Heptranchias > Heptranchias perlo. The sequence goes on along the minus strand of NC_090345.1, from coordinate 51,405,093 downwards.
GTCCCAAATTTGATCCCCAGTCTACGCTGAGAAAGCTGCTCAGCCAGGGTACTGTCATGGGTCAGAGCTCCCTTTCTTTGAAGGCCCTCCCTCTTGACAAGAAGTCCGGGTTGGTCGTGAGGTATTTCCCAGTCGAATAGCCTGAAGGCTCCAGTTCCAAAATTGCCATTATTGCTTGTCTGATCATACCAAACAGTAAATCCCCATCGATGGGGAGTGGGGATGTAAGGAGAGTGGATCAGTGTGAGAAATGTTGACTAATAAATGTGTGTGCGCCAAACGATCCATTACTGATGGTGTCAGTGGATGTCACATCAGTTCATTCCGCCTGCTAAACATTTTTACAATTTGTGTTTGAAAGGTCCTTGGATTCTGTTCCGGCATCAGCGATCGACTATTTCCGTACAGCTGCTGAAAACCTGATCGAGGAGCGAGGAGCACTAGAGGCCTTGGCTGCTGCATTGGCACATATCTCAGGGGCAAAGAGCATCGAACAGCGCTCTCTCCTCAACTCAGATACGGTAAGCCTGGCTGTGTACCTCTGAGAGATTCTCTCCTTACCTTTAGCACTGTGGCAAAGAGCTCCCCCGGGGCATGGTGACCAGTTTTCATCAGTGGCACAGTATTACTTTGTACACACCAGGTCCCAGTCTGTGCTGAGTTAGATAACCTCACCTGGAACAGTGCCTTGGGTACAATAAATGGCCTCAGTGCCAGTGCCCCCGGGCTACGGAGGGCAAATATCAGCCAGATTCCAGCTCTGGCCTTTTGCCTGAATGTGCATCGGATGGGTGAGGATAGGATCAGCCTGTACTTCGATCGCACATACCAGTGGCCAGTTTGACCAGGTACTGGATAGCTGCTGGCACTGTGAAACTCTACCCTGGTGAGAATCGGGGGATAGCGGCAAAGGAAATATGGCAGCCAGTTTTCTTGCCTGTTCTTCATGTGCACCAGTTCACAAGGCATTACAGACTCTGCCAGCCTGCACCCTAAAGCTGGCTCAGCCAGTGACTGTGCCAGTCAGCTGTGGACTCGAGCCTGTCACCATCTCCTGCCAGGCAAGCTGCAATATCAGCTTATGAGGGGTCTGTATCAATCCCAAACTAATCCCACTGCAGTCCCTAGCCCTGTATCAATCCCAAACTAATCCCACTGCAGTCCCTAGCCCTGTATCAATCCCAAACTAATCCCTCTGCAGTCCCTAGCCCTGTATCAATCCCAAACTAATCCCTCTGCAGTCCCTAGCCCTGTATCAATCCCAAACTAATCCCTCTGCAGTCCCTAGCCCTGTATCAATCCCAAACTAATCCCACTGCAGTCCCTAGCCCTGTATCAATCCCAAACTAATCCCACTGCAGTCCCTAGCCCTGTATCAATCCCAAACTAATCCCACTGCAGTCCCTAGCCCTGTATCAATCCCAAACTAATCCCACTGACTCCCCATAGCCCTGTATCAATCCCAAACTAATCCCACTGCAGTCCCTAGCCCTGTATCAATCCCAAACTAATCCCACTGACTCCCCATAGCCCTGTATCAATCCCAAACTAATCCCACTGACTCCCCATAGCCCTGCTGTCCTTGTCTTGACACCGGTGTGCATTTTTCAGCAGAAATGTCTGGATGGTGCTGAGGAGGGGAACCTCTGGCTGACCCCTGCCTAGCGCAGGATATTGTGACTGCTCGTAGTATCCTGACCCCTGCCTAGCGCAGGATATTGTGACTGATTGTAGTATCCTGACCCCTGCCTAGCCCAGGATATTGTGACTGATTGTAGTATCCTGACCCCTGCCTAGCCCAGGATATTGTGACTGCTTGTAGTATCCTGACCCCTGCCTAGCCCAGGATATTGTGACTGCTTGTAGTATCCTGACCCCTGCCTAGCCCAGGATATTGTGACTGATTGTAGTATCCTGACCCCTGCCTAGCCCAGGATATTGTGACTGCTTGTCATATGCTGAGGTCAGCTCAGGCATTTTGAAACAGAAAAGGGGGGCTTGTAGGGGGGTGGGGTTTAAGAACCAGCGAATGGCCTGGTGTCTGCCTTTTATAACGATAAGGGTTATGTGACAATTTGGTAAAGTAGATCTGTATAAAATTACATAGAATTTTACAGCACAGAAACAGGCCATTCGACACAACAGGTCTATGCCGGTGTTCATTCTCCACACGAGCCTTCTCCCTCCCTACTTCATCTAACCCTGTCAAGCATACCCTTCTATTCCTTTCTCCCTCATGTGTTTATCCAGCTTCCACTTAAATACATCTATGCTATTTGCCTCAACGGCTCCTTGTGGTAGCGAGTTCCACATTCTAACCACTCTCTGGGTAAAGAAGTTTCTCCTGAATTCTCTACTGGATTTCTTGGAATCATCGAATGGTTACAGCAGAGTAGGAGGCCATTTGGCCCATCGAGTCCATGCCAGCTCTCTGCAAGAGCAGTCCAGCTAGTCTCACTGCCCCGCCTGTAGCCCTGCAAATTTTTTCTCTTCAAGTACTTATCCAGTTCCCTTTTGAAGACCATGATTGAATCTGCCTCCACCACCCCCTCGGGCAGTGCATTCCAGACCCTAACCACTCGCTGTGTGAAAAAGTTTTTCCTCATGTCACCTTTGGTTCTTTTGCCTTAAATTTATGTCCTCTGGTTCTTGACCCTTCCACCAATGGGAACAGTTTCTCTCTATCTACTCTGTCTAGATCCCTCCTGATTTTGGACACCTCTATCAAATCTCCTCTTAACCTCCTCTGCTCTGAGGAGAACAATCCCAGCCTTTTCATCTATCCATGTAACAGAGGTTCGTCATCCCTGGAACCATTCTAGTAAATCTCTTCTGCACCCTCTCTAAGGCCTTCACATCTTTCCTAAAGTGCGGTGCCCAGAATTGGACACAATACTCCAGTTGTGGCCGAACCAGTGTTTTATAATGGTTCATCATAACTTCCTTGGTTTTGTACTCTATGCCTCCATTTATAAAGCCCAGGATCCCGTATGCTTTCTCAACCTGCCCTGCCACCTTCAGCAATTTGTGCACATATACCCCCAGATCGCCCTGTTCCTGCACCCATTTTAGAATTGTGCCCTCTAGTTTATATTGCCTCTCCTCGTTCTTCTTACCAAAATGTATCACTTCGCACTTCTCTGTGTTAAATTTCATCTGCCACATGTCCGCCCATTCCACCAGCCTGTCTATATCCTCTTGAAGTCTATCACTATCCTCCTCACTGTTTACTACCATTCCAAGTTTTGTGTTATCTGCAAATTTTGAAATTGTGCCCTGTACACCCAAGTCCAAGTCATTAATATATATCAAGAAAAGCAGTGGTCCCAGCACCGACCCCTGGGGAACACCACTGTACACCTCCCTCCAGTCCAAAAAACAACCGTTCACCACTACTCTCTGTCTCCTGTCACTTAGCCAATTTTGTATCCGTGCTGCCACTGCCCCTTTAATTCCATGGGCTTCAGTTTTGCTGACAAGCCTATTATGTGGCACTTTATCAAACGCCTTTTGAAAGTCCATATACACAACATCAACTGCATTGCCCTAATCAACCCTCTCTGTTACCTCATCAAAAAACTCTTATCAAGTTAGTTAAACACGATTTGCCTTTAACAAATCCGTGCTGACTTTCCTTAATTAATTCACACTTGTCCAAGTGACTTAATTTTGTCCAGGATTATCGTTTCTAAAAGTTTCCCCACCACCGAGGTTAAACTGACTGGCCTGTAGTTGCTGGGTTTATCCTTACACCCTTTTTTGAACAAGAGTGTAACATTTACAATTCTCCAGTCCTCTAGTACCACCCCCTTATCTAAGGATGATTGGAAGATTATGGCCAGTACCTCTGCAATTTCCACCCTTACTTCCCTCAGCCACCCCGGGTGATTTATCTACTTTAAGTACAGCCAGCCTTTCTAGTACCTCTATCAATTTTTAGCCCATCCAGTATCTCAACTACCTCCTTTTTTACTGTGACTCTGGCAGCATCTTCTTCCTTGGTGATGCAAAGTACTCATTTCTTACCTCAGCCATGCCCTCTGCCTCTGTGCCTCCTTTTTAGTCCCTAATCGGCCTCCTCTTACTATCCGTTTACTATTTATATGTCTATAGAAGACTTTTGGATTCCCTTTTATGTTGGCCGCCAGTCTATTCTCATACTCTCTCTTTGCCCCTCTTATTTCCTTTGTCACTTCCCCTCTGAACTTTCTATATTCTGCCTGATTCTCACTTGTGTTATCAACCTGACATCTGTCATACGCCCCTTTTTTCCGTTTCATCTTATTCTCTATCTCTTATCATCCAGGGAGCTCTGACTTTAGTTGCCCTCCCTTTCCCCCTCGTGGGAATGTACCTAGACTGTACCTAAACCATCTCCTCTTTAAAGGCCACCCACTGTTCAATTACAGTTTTGCCTGCCGATCTTTGATTCCAATTTACCCGGGCCAGATCTGTTCTCATCCCACTGAAATTGGCCCTCCTCCAATTGAGTATTTTTACTTTAGAGTGGTCCATGTCCTTTTCCATAGCTATTCTAAACCTTATGATACTATGATCACTGTTCCCTAAATGTTCCCCCACTGACACTTGCTCCACTTGACCCACCTCATTCCCCAGAACCAAGTCCAGCAATGCCTCCTTCCTCATTGGGCTGGAAACGTACTGGTTAAGAAAATTCTCTTGAATACACTTCAAAAATTCTTCCCCCCCTTTGCCCCTTATATTATTACTATCCCAGTCTATATCAGGATAGTTGAAGTCCCCTGTTATCACTACGCTATGGTTCTTGCACCTCTCTGTAATTTCCCTGCAAATTTGCTCCTCTATATCCTTCCCACTAGTTGGTGGCCTATAGAATACACCCAGGAGTGTAATGGCACCTCTATTGTTTCTTAACTAACCAAATAGATTCTGTCCTTGACCCCTCCAGGACATCCTCTCTCTCCAGCACTGCAATATTCTCCTTAATCAATACTGCCATCCCACTCCTTTCTTTCCTTCCCATCTTTCCTGAACACCTTGTATCCAGGAATATTTAGTACCCAATCCTGCCCTTTTTTGAGCCAGGTCTCCGCTATCGCCACGACATCATATTCCCATGTGGCTATTTGCACCTGCAGCTCACCAACCTTGTTTACCACACTTCGTGTGTTTACACACATGCACTGTGAACCAGTCTTAGACTGTCTTGTACTCTCTCAGTCTGACCCCACCTAATACCGTACTATTTCTTGCTCTAATGCTATCTGTCTCTCCTGATCCTTTGTGCACCTTGTTTCTCCTTTCCAATGCTACATCCTGGTGCAGCCAAATTAGTTTAAACCCCCCACCCCGCAACAGCAATAGTGAACCTCCCCGCGAGGACACTCGTCCCAGCCCACCCGGCCTGTACAGGTCCCACCTCCACCAGAACTGGTCCCAATGCCCCAGGAATCTAAAGCCCTCCCACCTGCACCATCTCTCCAGCCACGCATTCATCTGCTCTATCCTCCTATTTCTATACTCGCCAGCATGTGACTGTCTTATATTTATGGCCCCTTGTTCTGGTCTCCGCCACTAGTGGAAACATCTTCTCTATGTCTAAACTATCGAACCGCTTCATAATCTTAAAGACCTCTATCAGGTCACCCCTCGGTCTTCTCTTTTCTAGAGAAAAGAGCCCCAACCTGTTCATTCTTTCCTGATAGATATAACCTCTCAGTTCTGGTATCATCCTAGGAAATCTTTTTTGCACCTTCTCCAGTGCCTCTAAATCCTTTTTATAACGTGGAGACCAGAACTGTTCACATTACTCCAAGTGTGGTCTAAACATGACTTCCCTGATTTTGAATTCTATTCCTCTAGAAATGAGCCCCAGTGCTTTATTGGCACTTTTTATGGCCTTATTAACTTGTGTCACTACTTTTAGTGATTTGTGTATCTGTACCCCCAGATCCCTTTGCTCCTTTACCCCATTTAGACTCTTACCATCCAAGCAGTATGTGGCCTCCTTATTCTCCCTACCAAAATGGAACATCTCACTTGTCGATATTGAAATTCATTTACCATTTACATGCCCATTCTGCAAGTTTGTTAATGTCTTGTATTTTGTTGGTCTTTTTCAATAATAACTATAGATCCCAATTTGGTCTCATCCGCAAATTTTGAAATTGTATTTCCGAGTTCAAATCATTAATGTAAATGGAGAACAACCGATCCCTGTGGAACACCACTTCCCACCTTTTGCCAATCTGAGTAACTACCCTTAAACCCCGACTCTCTTTTCTGTTTTGTAGCAGTTATTAGAATAGAATCATAGAAGTTACAACATGGAAACAGGCCCTTCGGCCCAACATGTCCATGTCGCCCAGTTTATACCACTAAGCTAGTCCCAATTGCCTGCACTTGGCCCATATCCCTCTATACCCATCTTACCCATGTAACTGTCCAAATGCTTTTTAAAAGACAAAATTGTACCCGCCTCTACTACTGCCTCTGGCAGCTCGTTCCAGACACTCACCACCCTTTGAGTGAAAAAATTGCCCCTCTGGACCCTTTTGTATCTCTCCCCTCTCTCCTTAAATCTATGCCCCCTCGTTATAGACTCCTCTACCTTTGGGAAAAGATTTTGACGATCTACCTTATCTATGCCCCTCATTATTTTATAGACTTCTATAAGATCACCCCTCAACCTCCTACTCTCCAGGGAAAAAAGTCTCAGTCTATCCAACCTCTCCCTATAAGTCAAACCATCAAGTCCCAGTAGCATCCTAGTAAATCTTTTCTGCACTCTTTCTAGTTTAATAATATCCTTTCTATAATAGGGTGACCAGAACTGTACACAGTATTCCAAGTGTGGCCGTACTAATGTCTTGTACAACTTCAACAAGACATCCCAACTCCTGTATTCAATGTTCTGACCAATGAAACCAAGCATGCTGAATGCCTTCTTCACCATCCTATCCACCTGTGACTCCACTTTCAAGGAGCTATGAACCTGTACTCCTAGATCTCTTTGTTCTATAACTCTCCCCAACGCCCTACCATTAACGGAGTAGGTCCTGGCCCGATTCGATCTACCAAAATGCATCACCTCACATTTATCTAAATTAAACTCCATCTGCCATTCATCGGCCCACTGGCCCAATTTATCAAGATCCTGTTGCAATCCTAGATAACCTTCTTCACTGTCCACAATGCCACCAATCTTGGTGTCATCTGCAAACTTACTAACCATGCCTCCTAAATTCTCATCCAAATCATTAATATAAATAACAAATAACAGCGGACCCAGCACCGATCCCTGAGGCACACTGCTGGTCACAGGCCTCCAGTTTGAAAAACAACCCTCTACAACCACCCTCTGTCTTCTGTCGTCAAGCCAATTTTGTATCCAATTGACTACCTCACCTTGGATCCCGTGAGATTTAACCTTATGTAACAACCTACCATGCGGTACCTTGTCAAAGGCTTTGCTAAAGTCCATGTAGACCACGTCTACTGCACAGCCCTCATCTATCTTCTTGGTTACCCCTTCAAAAAACTCAATCAAATTCGTGAGACATGATTTTCCTCTCTCAAAACCATGCTGACTGTTCCTAGTCAGTCCCTGCCTCTCCAAATGCCTGTAGATCCTGTCTCTCAGAATACCCTCTAACAACTTACCCACTACAAATGTCAGGCTCACTGGTCTGTCGTTCCCAGGCTTTTCCCTGCCTCCCTTCTTAAACAAAGTCACAACATTTGCTACCCTCCAATCTTCAGGCACCTCACCTGCTACCTGTCCCCTGACTCCACATGCTCTGACCTTAGTCGTGAGTCTACAATGCGATACCTTATCGAAGGCATTTTGAAAATCCAAAATGAGGAACTACCTTGAATAAAATTTCTTGTGCAGTTCATGAGCCTGCCAAAGCTATTTCTTTCAGGACTAACAAGTTATAACCAAAAATGTTTGTATGCTGTTATTAAACGTGTGTGTGTCTGACTGTACGCTTTCATGACCTTGGAGATTAACACACAGATTCTTGTTTCAGGGCTATACAACAATGGTGTTGACTTGTTCAACAGAGATGCACAATTTAGGCTACGCATGGCGAGGGCTGAAGGAACAGCTGGGAGAGGCTGTGGACAGCAAAGTGAAGAGGATGAGATTCCTGAAGGGTAAAATGGTATGTTGGCAGTGCGCAGTTAATGTGAAACTGTTTTATTGTATAAAATCAGCAGCATTTAAAACCTACAATCAGACCAGCCTTCAGTGTGTACCATCCACAGGATGCACTGCAGCCAACTCGCCAAGGCTTCTTCGACAGCACCTCCCAAACCCGCGACCTCTACCACCTAGAAGGACAAGAGCAGCAGGCACATGGGAACAACACCACCTGCACGTTCCCCTCCAAGTCACACACCATCCCGACTTGGAAATATATTGTCGTTCCTTCATCGTCACTGGGTCAAAATCCTGGAACTCCCTTCCTAACAGCACTGTGGGAGAACCTTCACCACACGGACTGCAGCGGTTCAAGAGGGCAGCTCACCACCACCTTCTCGAGGGCAGTTAGGGATGGGCAATAAATGCCGGCCTCGCCAGCGACGCCCGCATCCCATGAATAAATTTTTTTTAAAAGACCAGCCTTCGGCAACCCATGGGTCATGGGAATACAACCTGGCAGCTCAGCACTCACCTTTATTGCCTCACCAGTCCATCCTGTTTGAATTTCAGGGGCCTGGAGGTTTGGACAGGACTGTTTCTAGTGCTGTAGCTGCATTGGTAGAGAAACCCTAAATCAGAACACCCAGATCTACTGGCGGGGAACGTGAACAGGAAGAGGGGTTTACACTTTGTTTGTGGCCCCACTCATGCAACCCACAAAGACCAAATGCTCAGACTCCCCTGCTATATGCAGCATACAGGATGGTCGCACAGCGCTGTTTCTGTGAAGTATCCAGGCAGAGTCTGCTATTCCACACGTCCTGATGGACAAGGACATCAGTACATTCCTAGGAAAGGAGCAAGTGCAGTCTCAGGCTTCTGACCATCCCAGGAGTTGGTACTGCAGCTGGCAAAAGAGAAGCCAGACTCGAGGGGGATCTTGGCCTTGTGGTGGGGTGATCTGTGAGGCAGCTCGGGGTCGTGGGCCTGAACACTGCCCAGGTGGCTGCTTGTGGCTGATGGCCTGAAGAGCACTGAGCCTACACTCCGGCCCAGGTCTGAAACAGCACCTTTCTAGGTCCTGCTGCTGAGTGGCAACTGTACACATTGGGGTTTGTGTCCAGCTCCTCATTGGGGTGTCTCGGGGGTACGATCAGATCAGACCCCACGGTCGGTGTTCGACCTTTCTGCACTGTATCATCAGTTCTGTGATTTTGGATGGTTTTCCTTTCGTGAATATTTGTACTGTATTGTACTGTTTTATCAGTATATATTCAAACATTCCAATCAACCACAGCTTAGTATATTTGTGAATCGTTAACTCCAGGTGCAAATTTAATTGAAAGACTTACTGGGGCCTGAGTTTTTTTGGAATGGGACATTTCTGCCAGAAGAAACCAAAAACAGTCTGTGAGATCTTCTTGCACTAATGTCCTGGGGCACCTCCTGTGTGTGTTTTAATGGACTAACTCTCCACATATCTTGTTGTTTAGGGTGTGTGTTTCGATATTCCCGAAGATTCTCTGGAAACCTTGCAGGTACGCTGACCAACCGAGACAACATGTCAACTTTCTGCAGATAAGATTATCTTCATTCAAAGACTGTTTGTTGCTTTAAAAAAAGAAACTACCAACTGTGTGCCACATCTTTTCCTTCCCTTTTTAAAAGACCCGTATCCCACAAACATGAGCAAAGTTAAGCACAGGAAAAGGCCATTTAGCTGATCAAAACTCATCTCTCAATACTTTCACTCTCCCATTGAAGCTAATCCCGGTCCCCAGTGCCAGGTATTCCCAGTATCTTGAACTCATCCAAATTTCTGCTGCCCGTATCCTAACTCACATCAGTCCCATTCTCCCATTACCCCCTGTGCTCACTGACCTACATTGGCTCCCGGTGCGGGAAGACCTCGATTTTTAAAATTTTCATTGTTTTCAAACCCCTCCATGGCCTCGTCCCTCCCTATCTCTGTAACCTCCACCAGCCCTACAATTCTCCGAGATCTCTGCGCTCCTCTAATTCTGGCTTCTTGCGCATCCCCGATTTTCATCACTCCGCCATTGGCGGCCGTGCCTTCAGCTGCCTAAACCTCTCCACCTCTCTCCTCCTTTAAGACACTCCTTAAAACCTGCCCCGTTGACCAAGCTTTTAGTCACCTGTCCTAATATCTCCTTATGTGGCTCAGTATCAAATTTTGTTTGATAATCGCTCCTATGAAGCGCCTTGGGACGTTTTACTACCTTAAAGGTGCTGTATAAATGCAAGTTGTTGATGAGTTGGGCGTTCCTGGTGCGATTGGGTGTGACTGGGTGTTCCCGGTATCCGGTGTGACTGGGTGTTCCCGATGTGACTGGGTGTTCCCGGTATCCGGTGTGATTGGGTGTTCCCGGTATCCGGTGTGACTGGGTGTTCCCGGTGTGACTGGGTGTTCCCGGTGTGACTGGGTGTTCCCGGTGTGACTGGGTGTTCCCGGAGTCCGGTGTGACTGGGTGTTCCCGGAGTCCGGTGTGACTGGGTGTTCCCGGTATCCGGTGTGACTGGGTGTTCCCGGTATCCGGTGTGACTGGGTGTTCCCGGTATCCGGTGTGACTGGGTGTTCCCGGTATCCGGTGTGACTGGGTGTTCCCGGTATCCGGTGTGACTGGGTGTTCCCGGTATCCGGTGTGACTGGGTGTTCCCGGAATCCGGTGTGACTGGGTGTTCCCGGAATCCGGTGTGACTGGGTGTTCCCGGAATCCGGTGTGACTGGGTGTTCCCGGAATCCGGTGTGACTGGGTGTTCCCGGAATCCGGTGTGACTGGGTGTTCCCGGAATCCGGTGTGACTGGGTGTTCCCGGAATCCGGTGTGACTGGGTGTTCCCGGAATCCGGTGTGACTGGGTGTTCCCGGAATCCGGTGTGACTGGGTGTTCCCGGAATCCGGTGTGACTGGGTGTTCCCGGAATCCGGTGTGACTGGGTGTTCCCGGAATCCGGTGTGACTGGGTGTTCCCGGAATCCGGTGTGACTGGGTGTTCCCGGAATCCGGTGTGACTGGGTGTTCCCGGAATCCGGTGTGACTGGGTGTTCCCGGAATCCGGTGTGACTGGGTGTTCCCGGAATCCGGTGTGACTGGGTGTTCCCGGAATCCGGTGTGACTGGGTGTTCCCGGAATCCGGTGTGACTGGGTGTTCCCGGAATCCGGTGTGACTGGGTGTTCCCGATATCCGGTGTGACTGGGTATTCCCGGTATCCGGTGTGATTGGGTATTCCTGGTGTGACTGGGTATTCCCGGTATCCGGTGTGACTGGGTTTTCCCAGAATCCGGTGTGATTGGGTATTCCCGGTGTGATTGGGTATTCCCGGTGTGACTGGGTATTCCCGGTATCCGGTGTGATTGGGTATTCCCGGTGTGATTGGGTATTCCTGGTATCCGGTGTGACTGGGTATTCCTGGTATCCGGTGTGATTGGGTATTCCCGGTGTGATTGGGTATTCCCGATATCCAGTGTGATTGGGTATTCCCAGAATCCGGTGTGATTGGGTATTCCCGGTGTGACTGGGTATTCCTGGTATCCGGTGTGACTGGGTATTCCTGGTATCCGGTGTGACTGGGTATTCCCGGTATCCGGTGTGATTGGGTATTCCCGGTATCCGGTGTGATTGGGTATTCCCAGAATCCGGTGTGATTGGGTATTCCCGGTGTGATTGGGTATTCCCAGAATCCGGTGTGATTGGGTATTCCCGATATCCGGTGTGATTGGGTATTCCCAGAATCCGGTGTGATTGGGTATTCCCGGTGTGATTGGGTATTCCCGGTATCCAGTGTGACTGGGTATTCCCGGAATCCAGTGTGATTGGGTATTCCCAGAATCCGGTGTGATTGGGTATTCCAGGTGTGACACAGTATTCCAGGTGTGACACAGTATTCCCGGTGTGACACAGTATTCCTGGTATCCGGTGTGATTGGGTATTCCCAGAATCCGGTGTGATTGGGTATTCCAGGTGTGACACAGTATTCCCGGTGTGACACAGTATTCCCGGTGTGATTGGGTATTCCTGGTATCCGGTGTGATTGGGTATTCCTGGTATCCGGTGTGATTGGGTATTCCCGGAATCCGGTGTGACTGGGTATTCCCAGTGTGACTGGGTATTCCTGGTATCTGGTGTGATTGGGTATTCCCGGTGTGACTGGGTATTCCTGGTATCTGGTGTGATTGGGTATTCCCGGTGTGACTGGGTATTCCCGGAATCCGGTGTGATTGGGTATTCCCAGTGTGACTGGGTATTCCTGGTGTGACTGGGTATTCCTGGTGTGATTGAGTGTTCCCAGAATCCGGTGTGATTGGGTATTCCCGGTGTGACTGGGTATTCCTGGTATCTGGTGTGATTGGGTATTCCCGGTGTGACTGGGTATTCCCGGAATCCGGTGTGATTGGGTATTCCCAGTGTGACTGGGTATTCCTGGTATCCAGTGTGATTGGGTATTCCCGGTGTGATTGGGTATTCCCAGTGTGACTGGGTATTCCTGGTATCCAGTGTGATTGGGTATTCCCGGTGTGATTGGGTATTCCCGGTGTGACTGGGTATTCCTGGAATCCAGTGTGACACAGTATTCCTGGTGTGACTGGGTGTTCCTGGTATCCGGTGTGACTGGGTATTCCTGGTGTGACACAGTATTCCTGGTGTGACTGGGTGTTCCTGGTATCCGGTGTGACTGGGTATTCCTGGTGTGACACAGTATTCCTGGTGTGACTGGGTGTTCCTGGTATCCGGTGTGACTGGGTATTCCTGGTATCCGGTTGGTGCCAGTGGTGATCATGCTGTATATTGATGGGATTGCGATCTCTCTCACAGGGAACCTGGCAGGACACCAGGCGCTGGCAGCTTGCCGTAGCGACTGAGTTACCGGAGCTGGAGGATGACAGGCGGGATGGGGGGTCTGACTTCAGGAAACGCTCCTTCAACATGGGAGGAGGATTCAACAGGAGTCAGAACGGGAGGGGCATGAAGAGGAGTTTCAACAGAGCGTTCGACCGGTAGTGAAAACAGTCACCTGCCAAACCTTGGACCAGGATACTTTTACATAACTCATTGAAACATCATCTTGGAGACCAACAATGTCCCAGTTACTGATGTACAGGCCGTGCAGTGCTGACAGACTTGTGTATTTATCACGTGGCTATTTTAAATTCACAAGACACCGGCCGGTATTTGTTGGGCTACAGCTGGGTGTTGGAAACAAGGGGTCATTTATCTGGATGGATGGTTACAAAGACATTAAAAAGTAGTCCTTTAACCCTCTGGAGGCTGTGTGAATTTATTAAACCCGCGGTTACACTGCCCTTATAGAATCATAGAAGTTTACAACATGGAAACAGGCCCTTCGGCCCAACATGTCCATGTCGCCCAGTTTATACCACCAAGCTAGTCCCAATTTCCTGCACTTGGCCCATATCCCTCTATACCCATCTTACCCATGTAACTGTCCAAATGCTTTTTAAAAGACAAAATTGTACCCGCCTCTACTACTGCCTCTGGCAGCTCGTTCCAGACACTCACCACCCTTTGAGTGAAAAAATTGCCCCTCTGGACCCTTTTGTATCTCTCCCCTCTCACCTTAAATCGATGTCCCCTCGTTATAGACGCCCCTACCTTTGGGAAAAGATTTTGACTATCTACCTTATCTATGCCCCTCATTATTTTATAGACTTGTATAAGATCACCCCTCAACCTCCTACTCTCCAGGGAAAAAAGTCCCAGTCTATCTAACCTCTCCCTATAAGTCAAACCATCAAGTCCCGGTAGCATCCTAGTAAATCTTTTCTGCACTCTTTCTAGTTTAATAATACCCTTTCTATAATAGGGTGACCAGAACTGTACACAGTATTCCAAGTGTGGCCGTACTAATGTCTTGTACAACTTCAACAAGACATCCCAACTCCTGTATTCAATGTTCTGACCAATGAAACCAAGCAAGCTGAATGCCTTCTTCACCACCCTATCCACCTGTGACTCCACTTTCAAGGAGCTATGAACCTGTACTCCCAGATCTCTTTGTTCTATAACTCTCCCCAACGCCTTACCATTAACGGAGTCGGTCCTGGCCCGATTCGATCTACCAAAATGCATCACCTCACATTTATCTAAGTTAAACTCCATCTGCCATTCATCGGCCCACTGGCCCAATTTATCAAGATCCCGTTGCAATCCTAGATAACCTCCTTCACTGTCCACGATGCCACCAATCTTGGTGTCATCTGCAAACTTACTAACCATGCCTCCTAAATTCTCATCCAAATCATTAATATAAATAACAAATAACAGCGGACCCAGCACCGATCCCTGAGGCACACCGCTGGTCACAGGCCTCCAATTTGAAAAACAACCCTCTACAACCACCCTCTGTCTTCTGTCGTCAAGCCAATGTTGTATCCAATTGGCTACCTCACCTTGGATCCCGTGAGATTTAACCTTATGTAACAACCTACCATGCGGTACCTTGTCAAAGGCTTTGCTAAAGTCCATGTAGACCACGTCTACTGCACAGCCCTCATCTATCTTCTTGGTTACCCCTTCAAAAAACTCAATCAAATTCGTGAGACATGATTTTCCTCTCACAAAACCATGCTGACTGTTCCTAATCAGTCCCTGCCTCTCCAAATGCCCGTAGATCCTGTCTCTCAGAATACCCTCTAACAACTTACCCACTACAGATGTCAGGCTCACTGGTCTGTAGTTCCCAGGCTTTTCCCTGCCGCCCTTCTTAAACAAAGGCACAATATTTGCTACCCTCCAATCTTCAGGCACCTCACCTGTAGCGGTGGATGATTCAAATATCTCTGCTAGGGGACCCGCAATTTCCTCCCTAACCTCCCATAACGTCCTGGGATACATTTCATCAGGTCCCGGAGATTTATCTACCTTGATGCGTGTTAAGACTTCCAGCACCTCCCTCTCTGTAATGTGTACACTCCTCAAGACATCACTATTTATTTCCCCAAGTTCCCTAACATCCATGCCTTTCTCAACCGTAAATACCGATGCGAAATATTCATTCAGGATCTCACCCATCTCTTGTGGTTCCGCACATAGATGACCTTGTTGATCCTTCAGAGGCCCTACTTTCTCCCTAGTTACTCTTTTGCCCTTTATGTATTTGTAGAAGCTCTTTGGATTCACCTTTGCCTTATCTGCCAAAGCAATCTCATGTCCCCTTTTTGCCCTCCTGATTTCTCTCTTAACTCTACTCCGGCAATCTCTATACTCTTCAAGGGATCCACTTGATCCCAGCTGCCTATGCATGTCATATGCCTCCTTCTTTCTGACTAGGGCCTCAATCTCCCGAGTCATCCAAGGTTCCCTACTTCTACCAGCCTTGCCCTTCGCTTTATAAGGAATGTGCTTACCCTGAACCCTGGTTAACACACTTTTGAAAGCCTCCCACTTACCAGACGTCCCTTTGCCTGCCAACAGACTCTCCCAATCAACTTCTGAAAGTTCCTGTCTAATACCATCAAAATTGGCCTTTCCCCAATTTAGAATTTTAACTTTTGGGCCAGACCTATCCTTCTCCATAGCTATCTTAAAACTAATGGAATTATGATCACTGGTCCCAAAGTGATCCCTCACTAACACTTCTGTCACCTGCCCTTCCTTATTTCCCAAGAGGAGGTCAAGTTTTGCCCCCTCTCTAGTCGGGCCATCCACATACTGAATGAGAAATTCCTCCTGAATACACTCAACAAATTTCTCTCCATCCAAGCCCCTAATGCTATGGCTGTCCCAGTCAATGTTGGGAAAGTTAAAGTCCCCTACTATTACCACCCTATTTTTCTTGCAGCTGTCTGTAATCTCCTTACATATTTGCTCCTCAATTTCCCGTTGACTATTTGGGGGTCTGTAGTACAATCCTATCAACGTGATCTCTCCCTTCTTATTTTTCAGTTCTACCCATATAGACTCAGTGGGCGAACCCTCGGATATATCCTCTCTCACTACTGCCGTGATGTTCTCCCCAATCAAGAACGCAACTCCCCCTCCTCTCTTACCTCCTGCTCTATCTTTCCTATAGCATCTGTACCCTGGAACATTGAGCTGCCAGTCCTGCCCCTCCCTTAGCCATGTTTCAGTAATAGCTATAACATCCCAGTCCCATGTACCCATCCATGCCCTGAGTTCATCTGCCTTGCCCATCAGACTTCTTGCATTGAAATCAATGCAGTTTAATCTAGACTTTCCTTGGTCTTTGCCCTGCTTTCTCAGACCATTTGTCTGGTCATGTTTTGTACACTCTCCCTTACTGCCTTTTGTTTCTGTCACCACTTTACTTCCCACTGACTTCCTGCATCGGTTCCCATCCCCCTGCCACTTTAGTTTAAACCCTCCCCAACAGCACTAGCAAACAGTCCCCCTAGGACATTGGTTCCAGTCCTGCCCAGATGCAGACCGTCCAATTTGTACTGGTCCCACCTCCCCCAGAACCGGTTCCAATGTCCCAGGAATTTGAATCCCTCCCTCTTGCACCATTTCTCAAGCTATCCTGTCATTCCTACTCTGACTAGCCCGTGGCACTGGTAGCAATCCTGAGATTACTACCTTTGAGGTCCTACTTTTTAGTTTAACTCCTAACTCCCTAAATTCAGCTTGTAGGACCTCATCCTGTTTTTTACCTATATCGTTGGTACCTATATGCACCACGACAACTGGCTGTTCACCCTCCCCCTCCAGAATGTCCTGCAGCCGCTCATGTCTCCCCTGAAGACGCTGATTCTTGCTGGGACGCAAAACCCTGGCCGTCAGGAGCTCTCGGTGCTTCTTGTGCGAGCCCGGGCAGTGAGTGAGAGCAGGGCATTCTAGCAAGGGCCATCACAGACTCGCCAGATGCCTGTCTGCCCACTTTCCCAGCAGGAGTGGTTGGATGGTGAGTAGCAGCAGGAGCCCTGGATGGTTCCCTCCTCACTCACTGGCTGAGATCTGCTAACTCGTCAGACTGGGAATCAGACCTGGAGGGTTAGTGTGTCTGGCTCCCCTCTGCACCATGGAACTGGAAAGTGGGATTTATCAACTCGCCTGTAGGGGGGAGCACCTTGTCTCTTCATTGTACACTTGGTAACGGTTGAATACCGTTCCCAGAGCTTGCGGCTCACCGCAAAAGCCTCTGCTGCTGCCACTCAATCCTTGACCAAGGGCCATTCCACTAACTATTGCATGTCCCTCTAAGATCACCACACAGATGCCTTCTGACCAGGCTGAAAATGGCAGGTTTCTCTGCCTTTCGTCATAACCCTGACCCTGGGGATCAGCCTCGTGCCTCTTCCCTGCACCGCCTCCAAACTGTGTCTCGGTGACCAGAACTGGACACAGTGCTCAAGGTGGGTCTGACCAGAACTGGACACAGTGCTCAAGGTGAGTCTGACCAGAACTGGACACAGTGCTCAAGGTGAGTCTGACCAGAACTGGACACAGTGCTCAAGGTGAGTCTGACCAGAACTGGACACAATGCTCAAGGTGGGAATCGCCCTCCCCCAGCGACCGGGATATAAGGGAGAGGGGGGAATCGCCCTCCCCCAGGGACCGGGATATAAAGGAGAGAGAGAGGGGGGAATCGCCCTCCCCCAGGGAGCGGGATATAAAGGAGAGAGAGAGGGGGGAATCGCCCTCCCCCAGCGACCGGGATATAAAGGAGAGAGAGGGAGAGGGGGGAATCGCCCTCCCCCAGGGACCGGGATATAAAGGAGAGAGAGAGGGGGGAATCGCCCTCCCCCAGGGAGCGGGATATAAAGGAGAGAGAGGGAGAGGGGGGAATCGCCCTCCCCCAGGGAGCGGGATATAAAGGAGAGAGAGAGGGGGGAATCGCCCTCCCCCAGGGAGCGGGATATAAAGGAGAGAGAGAGAGAGGGGGGGGGGGGAATCGCCCTCCCCCAGGGACCGGGATATAAAGGAGAGAGAGAGGGGGGAATCGCCCTCCCCCAGGGACCGGGATATAAAGGAGAGAGAGAGGGGGGAATCGCCCTCCCCCAGGGAGCGGGATATAAAGGAGAGAGAGAGGGGGGAATCGCCCTCCCCCAGGGAGCGGGATATAAAGGAGAGAGAGAGGGGGGAATCGCCCTCCCCCAGGGAGCGGGATATAAAGGAGAGAGAGAGAGAGGGGGGGGGGGAATCGCCCTCCCCCAGGGACCGGGATATAAAGGAGAGAGAGAGGGGGGAATCGCCCTCCCCCAGGGAGCGGGATATAAAGGAGAGAGAGAGGGGGGAATCGCCCTCCCCCAGGGACCGGGATATAAAGGAGAGAGAGAGGGGGGAATCGCCCTCCCCCAGGGAGCGGGATATAAAGGGGAGAGAGAGGGGGGAATCGCCCTCCCCCAGGGAGCGGGATATAAAGGAGAGAGAGAGGGGGGAATCGCCCTCCCCCAGGGAGCGGGATATAAAGGGGAGAAAGAGGGGGAATCGCCCTCCCCCAGGGAGCGGGATATAAAGGAGAGAGAGAGAGGGGGGGGGGGGGAATCGCCCTCCCCCAGGGACCGGGATATAAAGGGGGGGGGGGTGGTTGGGAATAATCAAAGGGTAACGTTGCAGCACAGCAGGTCGGTGATTGGTTGGTGATTATTCCATTTGTTAATCTCTAAGATGGGGATTAAACTAAAGAGTTGGGAAACTATAACTCGCTATTACTTTATTAAATTAATAACTCAAACTAATTAGTTCATCAACCAAAAATAAGTGAATAAAAACTTCAAATAAATAAATAAAACAAGGTTAGACAGGGTGGCAGGGCAGGTGGTGGTGTAACCACAGTATGTGGGGGTTTGTGGAGAGCAGTGAGATCCCGAGTAACTACACCCTGCAGCAAGTGTCTGCAGCTCGAGGAACTTCGGCTCAAAGTTTCTGGGCTGGAGTCCGAGCTGCAGACATTGTGATGCATGGTGGGGGAGGGGGAGAGTTACCTGGACACTTTGATCCAGGAGGCGGTCACACCCCTCAGAATCATAGAAAGTTACGGCACAGAAGGAGGCCATTTGGCCCATCCTATCCGCGCCAGCCGATAAAAACATCCAGCTTACTCCCACTTCCCAGCCCTTGGTCCGTAGCCCTGTGGGTTACAGCACTTCAGGTGCACATCCAGGTACTTTTTAAATGAGTTGAGGGTCTCTGCCTCTACCACCCTTTCAGGCAGTGAGTTCCAGACCCCCACCACCCTCTGGGTGAGAAAACTTTTCCTCAACTCCCCTCTAATCCTTCTACCAATCACTTTAAATCTATGCCCCCTGGTTATTGACCTGGTTATGAGGGGCCTAGATAGACCGTCCACTCTATCAAGGCCCCCTCATAATTTTGTACACAATTAAATCACCCCTCAGCCTCCTCTGCTACAAAGAGAACAACCCCAGCCTATCCAATCTTTCCTCACAGCTAAAATTCTCCAGTCCTGGTAACATCCTTGTAAATCTCCTCTGTACCCTCTCTCGTGTAATTACATCTTTCCTGTAATGTGGTGACCAGAACTGTACACAGTACTCAAGCTGTGGCCTAACTAGTGTTTTATACAGTTCTAGCATAACCGCCCTGCTCTTATATTCTATGCCTCGGCTAATAAAGGAAAGTATTCCATATGCCTTCTCAACCACCTTATCTACCTGTCCTATCTTCAGGGATCTGTGGTCATGCACTCCAAGGTCCCTCACTTCCTCCACACCTCTCAGTATCCTCCCATTTATTGTGCACTCCTTTGCCTTGTTTGCCCTGCCCAAATGCATTACCTCACACTTCTCTGGATTTAATTCCATTTGCTACTTTTCTGCCCACCTGACCAGTCTATTGATATCTTCCTGCAGTCCACAGCTTTCCTCCTCACTATCAACCACACGGCCTATTTTTGAATCATCTGCAAACTTCTTAATCGTGCCCCCTAGATTTAGGTCTAAATCATTAATATATATCATAAAAAGCAAGGAACCGAGTACTGAGCCCTGCGGAACCCCACAGGAAACAGCCTCCCAGTCGCAAAAACACCCATCAACCATTACCCTTTGCTTCCTGCCACTGAGCCAATCTTGGATCCAACTTGCCACTTTCCCTTGGATCCCATGGGCTTTTACATTTTTGACCAGTCTGCCATGTGGGACCTTGTTAAAAGCCCGGCTAAAATCCATGTAGACTACATCAAACACGTTACCCTCATTGACCTGCCTTGTTACCTCATGAAAAAATTCAATCAAGTTAGTCAGACATGGGCTTCACTTAACAAATCCTTGCTGACTGTCCTTGATTACTCTGTGCCTTTCCAAATGACGATTAATACTGTCCCTCAGAATTGTTTCCAATAATTTGCCCACCACCAAGCTTAGACTGACTGGTCTGTAATTACTCATCTATCCCTTTCTTTTAAAACAACGGTACAACGTTAGCAGTCCTCCGATCCTCCAGCACCACGCCTGTAGCCAGAGAAGTTTGGAAAATGATGGTCAGAGCCTCCACTATTTCCTCCCTTGCTTCTTTTAACAGCCTGGGATACATTTCATCTGGTTAGGTAGTGGTTTAGATTTGGTCATTGGTCAGTGTCAGGAGGATGTGACTGTGAGTCAGGCAGGTATGGGGACCCAGGATACAGTAATGGAGGAGCCTCAGCCTTTGCCCTTGTTCAACAGGTACGAGGTACTTGCTACCTGTGTGGATGAGAACAAAGACTGCAGGGAGGATGGACAAACTGAGCATGGCACCGTGGTACAGGAGGCCATTGAAGTGGGAGGAGTGAAAAGGAATGTGGTAGTGTTAGGGGATAGTATCGTCAGGGGGATAGAGACTGTTCTCTGCAGCCGTGACCGGGAGTCCCGAAGGCCGTGTTGCCTGCCTGGTGCCAGGGTTAGGGACATCTCCTCGTGGCTGGAAAAGAACTTGGAGCATGAGGGGGAGGATCCAGTTGTCGTGGTCCATGTAGGAACCAATGACATAGGTAGAACTAGGAATGAGGTTCTGCTGGGGGAGTTTGAGGAGCTCGGGTCTAAATTAATAAGCAGAACCTCAAAGGTAATAATCTCTGGATTACTACCTGAGCCACGGGCAAATTGGCATCAGGACAAACAGATCAGAGAGTTAAATGCGTGGCTCAGAGTGGTGTGGGAGACAGGGGTTTCAATCCATGGGGCACTGGCACCAGTACTGGGGAAAGAGGGAGCTGTTCCGATGGGACGGGCTCCACTTAAACCGGGCTGGGACCAGTGTCCTGGCTTAGGGCCAGATAGCTGAAGGCACGGCCGCCAATGGTGGAGCGATTAAAATCAGTGATAGTATCATGGAAAGGTTACAGCATGGAAGGAGGCCATTTGGCCCATCGGGTCTGCACCGGCTCCATGCAAGAGCAATCCAGCTAGTCCCACTCCCCCGCCCTTTCCCCGTAGCCCTGCACACTTATCCAGTTCCCTTTTGAAGGCCATGATTGAATCTGCCTCCACCACCCCCTCGGGCAGTGCATTCCAGATCATAAACACTCTGGGTAAAAAAGTTTTTCCTCATGTCACCTTTGGTTCTTTTGCCAATCACCTTAAATCTGTGTCCTCTGGTTCTTGACCCTTCTGCCAATGGGAACAGTTTCTCTCTATCTACTCTGTCTAGACCCTTCATGATTTTGAATACCTCGATCAAATCTCCTCTCAACCGTCTCTGTTCCAATGAGAACAACCCCAGCTTCTCCAGTCTATCCACGTAACTAAAGTCCCTCATCCCTGGAATCATTCTAGTAAATCTCTTCTGCACCCTCTCTAAGGCCTTCACATCTTTCCTAAAGTGCGTACCCAGAACCGGACACAATACTCCAGTTGTGGCCGAACCAGTGTTTTATAAAGGTTCATCATAACTTCCTTGCTTTTGTACTCTATGCCTCTATTTATAAAGCCCAGGATCCCGTATGCTTTTTTAACCACTTTCTCAAACTGCCCTGCCACCTTCAACGACCTGTGTACATATACCCCCAGATCTCTCTGTTCTTATACCCCTTTTAGAATTGTGCCCTCTAGTTTATATTGCCTCTCCTCATTCTTTCTACCGAAATGTATCGCTTCACAATTTTCTGCGTTAAATTTAATCTGCCACATGTCCGCCAGCCTGTCTATATCCTCTTGAAGTCTATCACTATCCCCCTCACTGTTTACTGCACTTCCAAGTTTTGTGTCATCTGCAAATTTTGAAATTGTGCCCTGTACACCCGAGTCCAAGTCATTAATATATATCAAGAAAAGCAGTGATCCCAGCACTGACCCCTGGGGAACACCACTGTACGCCTCCCTCCAGTCCGAAAAACAACCGTTCACCACGACTCTCTGTTTTCTGCCCCTTAGCCAATTCTGTATCCATGTTGCTATTGTCCCCTTTATTCCATGGGCCGCAATCTTGATGATAAGCCCAGCATGTGGCACTTTATCAAACGCCTTTTGAAAGTCCATGTACACCACATCAACCGCATTGCCACATCAACCCTCTCTGTTACCTCATCAAAAAACTCTGTCAGGTTAGTGAAACACGATTTGCCTTTAACAAATCCGTGCCGGCTTTCCCCAATCAATCCACACTCATCCAAGTGACTGTTAATTCTGCCCTGGATTATCATTTCTAAAAGTTTCCCCACCACTGAGGTTAAACTGACTGGCCTGTAGTTGCTGGGTTTATCCTTACACCCTTTTTTGAACAAGGGTGTAACATTTACAATTCTCCAGTCCTCTGGTACCACCCAGTATCTAAGGATTTTTTTAATATTCGTTCATGGGATGTGGGCGTCGCTGGCGAGGCCGGCATTTATTGCCCATCCCTAATTGCCCTTGAGAAGGTGGTGGTGAGCCGCCTTCTTGAACCGCTGCAGTCCGTGTGGTGAAGGTTCTCCCACAGTGCTGTTAGGAAGGGAGTTCCAGGATTTTGTCCCAGCGATGATGAAGGAACGGCGATAGATTTCCAAGTCGGGATGGTGTGTGACTTGGAGGGGAACGTGCAGGTGGTGGTGTTCCCATGTGTCTGCTGCTCTTGTCCTTCTAGGTGGTAGAGGTCGCGGGTTTGGGAGGTGCTGTCGAAGAAGCCTTGGCGAGTTGCTGCAGTACATCCTGTGGATGGTACACACTGCAGCCACAGTGTGCCGGTAGTGAAGGGAGTGAATGTTTAGGGTGGTGGATGGGGTGCCAATCAAGCGGGCTGCTTTGTCCTGGATGGTGTCGAGCTTCTTGAGTGTTGTTGGAGCTGCACTCATCCAAGCAAGTGGAGAGTATTCCATCACACTCCTGAATTGTGCCTTGTAGATGGTGGAAAGGCATTGGGGAGTCAGGAGGTGAGTCACTCACCGCAGAATACCCAGCCTCTGACCTGCTCTTGTAGCCACAGTATTTATGTGGCTGGTCCAGTTAAGTTTCTGGTCAATGCTGACCCCCAGGATGTTGATGGTGGGGGATTCGGCGATGGTAATGCCGTTGAATGTCAAGGGGAGGTGGTTAGACTCTCTCTTGTTGGAGATGGTCATTGCCTGGCACTTGTCTGGCGTGAATGTTACCTGCCACTTATGAGCCCAAGCCTGGATGTTGTCCAGGTCTTGCTGCATGCGGGCTCGGACTGCTTCATTATTTGAGGGGTTGCGAATGGAACTGAACACTGTGCAATCATCAGCGAACATCCCCATTTCTGACCTTATGATGGAGGGAAGGTCAATGATGAAGCAGCTGAAGATGGTTGGGCCTAGGACACTGCCCTGAGGAACTCCTGCAACAATGTCCTGGGGCTGAGATGATTGGCCTCCAACAACCACTACCATCTTCCTTTGTGCTAGGTATGACTCCAGCCACTGGAGAGTTTTCCCCCTGATTCCCATTGACTTCAATTTTACTAGGGCTCCTTGGTGCCACACTCGGTCAAATGCTGCCTTGATGTCAAGGGCAGTCACTCTCACCTCGCCTCTGGAATTCAGCTCTTTTGTCCATGTTTGGACCAAGGCTGTAATGAGGTCTGGAGCCGAGTGGTCCTGGCGGAACCCAAACTGAGCATCGGTGAGCAGGTTATTGGTGAGTAAGTGCCGCTTGATAGCACTGTCGACGACACCTTCCATCACTTTGCCGATGATTGAGAGTAGACTGATGGGGCGGAAATTGGCCGGATTGGATTTGTCCTGCTTTTTGTGGACAGGCCATACCTGGGCAATTTTCCACATTGTCGGGTAGATGCCAGTGTTGTAGCTGTACTGGAACAGCTTGGCTAGAGGCGCAGCTAGTTCTGGAGCACAAGTCTTCATCACTACAGCTGGGATGTTGTCGGGGCCCATAGCCTTTGCTGTATC
Organism: Heptranchias perlo; assembly: GCF_035084215.1. NCBI lineage: Eukaryota > Metazoa > Chordata > Chondrichthyes > Hexanchiformes > Hexanchidae > Heptranchias > Heptranchias perlo. The sequence continues at coordinate 51,380,683 of NC_090345.1, read as the reverse complement.
CAGTGCACTCAGCCGTTTCTTGATATCACGTGGAGTGAATCGAATTGGCCGAAGACTGGCTTCTGTGATGGTGGGGATATCGGGAGGAGGCCGAGATGAATCATCCACTCGGCACTTCTGGCTGAAGTTGGTTGAAAAGCTTCAGCCTTGTCTTTTGCACTCACGTGCTGGGCTCTGCCTTCATTGAGAATGGGGATGTTTGCAGAGCCTCCTCCTCCCGTTAGTTGTTTAATTGTCCACCACCATTCATGACTGGATGTGGCAGGACTGCAGAGCTTTGATCTGATCTGTTGGTTGTGGAATCGCTTCGCTCTGTCCATAGCATGTTGCTTCCGCTGTTTAGCATGCATGTAGTCCTGAGTTGTAGCTTCACCAGATTGGCACCTCATTTTTAGGTACACCTGGTGCTGCTCCTGGCATGCTCTTCTACACTCCTCATTGAACCAGGGTTGATCTCCTGGTTTGTTGGTAATGGTAGAGTGAGGAATATGTCGGGCCATGAGGTTACAGATTGTGCTGGAATACAATTCTGCTGCTGCTGATGGCCCACAGCACCTCATGGATGCCCAGTTTTGAGCTGTTAGATCTGTTCTGAATCTATCCCATTTAGCACGGTGGTAGTGCCACACAACACGTTGGATGGTGTCCTCAGTGCGAAGACGGGACTTCGTCTCCACGAGGACTGTGCGGTGGTCACTCCTACCAATACTGTCATGGACAGGTGCATTTGCGACAGGTAGATTGGTGAGGACGAGGTCAAGTAGGTTTTTCCCTCATGTTGGTTCACTCACCACCTGCAGCAGGCCCAGTCTAGCAGCCATGTCCTTCAGGACTCGGCCAGCTCGGTCAGTAGTGGTACATGTGGAATCTGACGTCGTGTTTACGGATGGTGTCCCCGAGGGGCAGCATGTAGATGAGAAATAGGAGGGGTTCAGGGATAGATCCTTGGGGGACTCCAGAGATAACGGTGCGGGAGCGGGAAGAGAAGCCATTGCAGGAAATTCTCTGGCTACGACTGGATAGATAAGAATGGAACCAGGTGAGTGCAGTCCCACCCAGCTGGACAACAGAGGAGAGGCGTTGGAGGAGGATGGTGGGGTCAACTGTGTCAAAGGCTGCAGACAGGTGGAGAAGGATGAGGAGGGATAGTTTACCATCGTCACAGTCACATAGGATGACATTTGTGACATTGATAAGGGCTGTTTCAGTACTGTGGCAGGGGCAGAAACCTGATTGGAGGGATTCAAACATGGAGTTGTGGGAAAGATGGGCACGGATTTGGGAGGCGACAAAACGTTCAAGGAGGTTGGAGAGGAAAGGGAGGTTGGAGATGGGGAGGCTGGAGATGGGGAGGTTGGAGATGGGGTGGTAGTTTGCAAGGACAGAGGGGTCAAGGGTGGGTTTTTTGCGGAGAGGTGTGATGATGGCAGGTTTGAAGAGGAGTGAGACAGTACTTGAGGAGAGGGAACCGTTAACAATATCAGCTAACACAGGAGCCAGGAAGGTGAGTTGGGTGGTCAGCAGTTTGGTGGGAATAGGGTCGAGGGAGCAGGAGGTGGATCTCATGGTCAAGATGAGCTCAGAGAGGGCATGAGGGGAGAGAGGAGAGAAACTAGAGAAAGATGCGAGTTCAGGGCTAGGGCAGGGGGGAACCTATGGGGAAGTTTGGCTTGGTGGGCGAGGGGAAGGGAGGGAAACAACAGAGGCAGCTGAACGGAGGGTCTCAATCTTCGTGACAAAGAAGTCCATGAGCTCCTCGCACTTGTTGGAGGTGAGGGGGCAGGGGAGAGGGGTTTAAGAAGACGGTTTGTAGTGGAGAAGAGAAGCCGGGGCCGGGGCCATCTTTGCATTCCACGATGATCCTGGAATAGTGAGCAGTTTTGGTAGAGGAGAGCAGGACCCGATAGTGCTCCATGTGGCCCAGCCAGATCTGGCGATGAATGGCTCAACCAGTTATCTATCATATAAGTTCAAGTCTGTGTCTCTTGGACTTAAGGGAGCGGAGATGAGGGCCATACAAGGGGGAATGACCAGGGTGAGAGAGAGTAATGGTTTTAATGGGGACAAGGGCATCAAAGGTGAGGATATCACAGTGTGTTACAGCACAGGAGGAGGCCATTCGGCCCATCGTGCCTGTGCCAGCTCTTTGAAAGAGCTATCCCATTAGTCCCATTCCCCTGCTCTTTCCCCATAGCCCTGTAAATTTTTTCCCTTCAAGTATTTATCCAATTCCCTTTTGAAAGTTATTATTGAATCTGTTTCCACCACCCTTTCAGGCAGTAAATTCCAGATCATTATAACTCGCTGCATAAAAAAACGTTTCCTCATGTCACCTCTGGCTCTTCCAATCATCTTAAATCTGTGTCCTCTGGTTACTGACCCTTCTGCCACTGGAAACAGTTTCTCCTTATTTACTCAATCAAAACCCTTCATGATTTTGAACACCTCAATCAAATCTCCCCTTAACCTTCTCTGTTCTAAGGAGAACAACCCCAGCTTCTCCAGTCTCTCCACATAACTGAAGTCCCTCATCCCTGGAACCATTCTAGTAAATCTCCTCTGCATCCTCTCCAAGGCCTTGACATCCTTCCTAAAGTGTGATGCCCAGAATTGGACAATACTCCAGCTGAGGCCTAACCAGTGTTTTATAAAGGTTTAGCATAACTTCCTTGCTTTTACTGTTTCTCCTCATTCTTCCTACCAAAATGCATCACTTCACACTTCTCTGTGCTAAATTTCATTTGCCATGTATCTGCCCATTTCACCAGTCTGTCCATGTCCTCCTGAAGTTTGTTACTATCTTCTACATTGTCTACTGCATTCTGAGTTTCGTGTCATCTTCAAACTTTGAAATTATTCCCTGCATACCCAAGTCCAGATCATTAATATATATCAAAAAGAGCAGTGGTCCTAATACTGACCCCTGGGGAACACCACTGTATACTTCCCTCCAGTCTGGAAAACAGACTGATTGTGACTGAGGAGGTCGGTAGCTGCAGAAATATCATGGTGAATGGAGGGTCAATGGTTAGACAATCAGGAATTTGAAACTTGGGGAGTTTTTCCCAGGGGTGGATGCAGAAGGAAGTGGGGTTGGGAGGGGGATACAAGGAAGTGATCAGAGATGGTCTCATCGGTGATTGACACAATGGGAGTAGAGAGGCCACATGAGATGGATACACTGGAGAGGGTTGTACAGGACTGATGCGAGTGTAAGGAGAACAAGCTCTGAGCAAAGGTTAGAGAGGCTCATACCTTACTACACAGAAAGAAGTCAGTTAAGAGAGGACATTGGTGTCGTATGTAACATATTAAATCTGGATCTGTCCCAGTGTAACTCATGGGTAGGGGGCACCTGGAGGGTGGGTTTACCCGTTACTGGTCTACACACTGATGGGTAGGGGGCACCTGGAGGGTGGGTTTACCCGTTACCGGTCTACACACTGATGGGTAGGGGGGACCTGGAGGGTGGGTTTACCCGTTACCGGTCTACACACTGATGTCTAACTGTGACAGTGATTTGTGCCTCGATGTATTACACAAATGTACTGAAACAAGAGATCACATGACTGACAAGTGAAAATTATACACAGCTCATCGAGACTGAAAGGCACAGGTCTGAGAGAGAATATTTGGAATACTATCTCGTACCAACTTTACAAAACGTGTTGATATCTTGCCCTCCCTCTTCACAACCTCTGAGTCCCACTTATTTACATTATAATATTTTGCTTCACCTCCCACAGTTGTTTGGAGTTTGCCCGAGATGCCATTACTTTGATTTCCCTCCTCCCGCCTCAAAACCCTCCCCTCCCGACCCCCCCACAACCCTCCCCTCCCCCTCACGGCCCTCCCCTCCCCCCCCCCCCACGGCCCTCCCCTCCCCACCCCCCCACAACCCTCCCCACCCGACCCCCCCACAACCCTCCCCTCCCCCTCACGGCCCTCCCCTCCCCACCCCCCCCCACGGCCCTCCCCTCCCCACCCGACCCCCACACAACCCTCCCCTCCCCACCCCCGCACGGCCCTCCCCCCACGGCCCTCCCGACCCCCCCGCGGCCCTCCCGACCCCCCATGACCCTCCTGACCCCTACAACCCTCCCGACCCCCCCACAACCCTCCCCTCCCCCCCCCTCACGGCCCTCCCCTCCCCCCCCCCACACAACCCTCCCCTCCCCACCCCCGCACGGCCCTCCCCCCACGGCCCTCCCGACCCCCCCGCGGCCCTCCCGACCCCCCATGACCCTCCTGACCCCTACAACCCTCCCGACCCCCCCACAACCCTCCCGACCCCCCCACAACCCTCCTGACCCCCGACCCCGCTCAGTGACAAAATAAACTCATCCGAACAGCATTACCTCAGAAATGATATTTAATAATAAGTGCAGCCACTCACATTTTCAGGTTTTTTTGGGTGCAGTTTGTGCTTCACATTTTGAACATTTTCTGGCTGTCATTGTGTGTTCCACAGGATCAGGGTGAAAGCTGCAACTCTCACTGATGGCTCGTCTCTCACACACACCATGAGTCCTCAGGAGCTGGATATCCACAGCACCCAAGACCCAGGTGGAATGTCCAACTCAAGCCCCTGCCCCCGTGGGGGCATAAATTACATAGAATTTTACAGCACAGAAACAGGCCATTCGGCCCATCTGGTCTGTGCTGGTGTTGTTGAAAGGCACAGGTCTCTCAGACAGAATATTTGGAATACTATCTAGTACCAACACGAGCCTCCCTCCCTACTTACCTCTACCCACCCTGCCCCATATCCTGCTATTTCCTTCTCCCTCATGTATGGATCAAGTCCCCCCTCTGATACATCGATACTATCTGCTTCAACCACTCCGTATTCCCACCACTCTCTATAAAGAAATTCCTCCTGAATTCTTGATTTGATTTCTTGGAATCTTACACACAGGTCAGTCAGCCCATCGTGCTGTTAGAGGCTCTCTTATATTGATGCCCTCTTCTGCTCTTCACTCCTGAATGCGTACCAAACCCAACTGATTATTTTTCACCTACAAGCCTCGTGAGCGTCCGCAGGATATTCACCTGTGGGGGCATCACAACCAAGTTTGATGCCGGCCTCAACCAGTGTCTCCATTTGCAAACTACCAACGGGGATAGTGATCAGGAGTCGGAAACCTCGCTGACTTTCCCCTCCTTAGACAGTGGCTCTGAGGCCAACTCGAGTGAGCCCTTCCACCCTGCACCGACTCCTCCCCGCCGCCCGGTGGCGCTGTCCCGGACTCCTGCACCGACTCCTCCCCGCCGCCCGGTGGCGCTGTCCCGGACTCCTGCACTGCCTCCTCCCCGCCGCCCGGTGGCGCTGTCCCGGACTCCTGCACCGACTCCTCCCCGCCGCCCGGTGGCGCTGTCCCGGACTCCTGCACCGACTCCTCCCCGCCGCCCGGTGGCGCTGTCCCGGACTCCTGCACCGACTCCTCCCCGCCGCCCGGTGGCGCTGCAGCCATCACTAGGGGTGAAGATGGCGGCGGAGGGAGGCGGCCCGGAGCTGGGCCTGAGGTACTCGCGGGCCCTGAGCCTGTCCGAAGTGGAGTCCAAGCAGGACCCGGAAACCGAGCCCTACCGCTCCAAGTACGCGGCGCGGGAGCTACTGAAGGAGCTGAAGGCCGCGGTGGGCCAGTGGGCCCAGGCCGGGGACTTGGAGGATGAGCGGGCCCAGGAGAGGCGCTCCCAGCACGGTCACTGGTTGGAGAAGCTGGGGGTGCTCGAGCTGCAGCTCGGCATCAACCACACGGAGACAGAGGAGCTGTCGGCCGGCGAGGAGCACCTGGCCAAGTGCGTGCGGGTCCTGGAGCCCCTTAAACTCAGGCCCGGGGCCGTGTCTGTCTTCATTCAGGCCGAGGTAAGGCCCGCGGGCCCGACCAATCAAAGCCCGTCACTCCTCAAACCCCGCCCCTCCAGTCACTCACCCCGCCCCCTCCCGATTTACCCCGCCCCTCCCGTCAAGCCCCGCCCCCGACAAACCCCGCCCCTCCCGTCAAACCCCGCCCCTCGGCACTAACCCCGCCCATCTAACAAACCCAATTGAATTTTTTGAGGAGGTAACTAACGTGGTAGATAAGGGAGTGTCTACAGATGTTGCTTATATGGACTTCCAGAAGTCGTTCGATAAGAATCCACGTAAGAGTCTGTTAACAAAAATAAGAGCGCATGGAATTGGAGGCAACCTATTGGCTTGGATAGGGAATTGGTGAGGAGGTAGGACACAGAGAGTGGGGGTGTAGGGAATTCACTCTGATTGATGGGATGTGATGAGTGGAGTCCCCCCCAGGGATCTGTTCTGAGGCCTCAGCTTTTTGCCATAAATATCAATGGATGACAGAGTGGAGAAAAGTTTGTTGAGGACACTAAGTTTGGATGGACAGTAAGTCGTGTAGGTGGGAGCAGGAGGTCGTTAAGGGATAGTGGTAGATTAAGTGAGTGGGCAAAAGTGATGCAGTAGAGTTCATTGTGGGGAAATGAGGCATCCAAGGAAGATCGATCAGAGTATTTTCTAAATGGTGAGAAGCTCGGAACTGTGGAGGAGCAGAGAGATTTCAGAGTCTAAATACACAAATCATCACAAGCCAGTAGACAGATACAAAAAATAATTTAAAAGGCTAATAAAATGTTGACCTTTATCTCAAGGGGCTGGAAGGGGGAGGAACTTATGATTTAGTTGCATAAAGCTCTGGTCAGATCCCATCTGGAGACTGGGTTCAGGTCTGGGCACCGCACCTCAGGAAGGATTTATTGGCCCTGGAGCGGGTGCAGCACAGATTCACCAGAATAATGCAGGGGTTTAGAGGGTTAAATTATGAGGACAGGTTGAATAAACTTGGTTTGTACTCCCTTGACTAAAGGAGATTGAGGGGTGATCTGATCGAGGTGATTAAAATGATATAAGGATTTGATAGGGTAAATACAGAGAAACTATTTCCTCTGGTGGGGCAATCGAGAACAAGAGGGCACAATTTAACATTAGTGAGGCCATTCAGGAGTGCAGCATTTACATGTGGCAGGGACAGAAACCTGATTGGAGGGATTCAGACATGGAGTTGTGGGAAAGATGGGCACGGATTTGGGAGGCGACAAAACGTTCCAGGACATTGGAGAGGAAAGGGAGGTTGGAGATGGGGAGGTTGGAGATGGGGAGGTTGGAGGTGGGGAGGTTGGAGGTGGGGAGGTTGGAGATGGGGAGGTTGGAGGTGGGGAGGTTGGAGATGGGGAGGTTGGAGATGGGGAGGTTGGAGATGGGGAGATTAGAGGTGGGGAGGTTGGAGATGGGGAGGTTGGAGGTGGGGAGGTTGGAGATGGGGAGGTTGGAGATGGGGAGGTTGGAGATGGGGAGGTAGTTTGCAAGGACAGAGGGGTCAAGGGTGGGTTTTTTGAGGAGGGAACATAGGAACAGGAGTAGGCCATTCAGCCCCTCGTGCCTGCTCCGCCATTTGATAAGATCATGGCTGATCTGTGATCTAACTCCATATACCTGCCTTTGGCCCATATCCCTTAATACCTTTGGTTGCCAAAAAGCTATCTATCTCAGATTTAAATTTAGCAATTGAACTAGTATCAATTGCCGTTTGCGGAAGAGAGTTCCAAACTTCTACCACCCTTTGTGTGTAGAAATGTTTTCTAATCTCACTCCTGAAAGGTCTGGCTCTAATTTTTAGACTGTGCCCCCGACTCCTAAAATCCCCAACCAGCGGCAATAGCAGGTATAATGATGGCAGATTTAAAAGGGGGGGGGGGAAACGGGACAGTACCTGAGGAGAGGGAACCGTTAACCCCAACCCACCCTGAGTAACATTCAAACTCCCAGCCATTAAATTAAAATTCCAATCTCATTGATAAATTTACAGAAGTTGTGTGTACTTTGTTCTGTTGATTTTCAGAACCAGTTGGGTATCCTATGGGCAGGGCTGGAGGAAATGGAAAAAGCACAGACCTATCTGGAAGATGCTGAAGCACTTTACAACCAGTACACCAAGGAGGTAAGGTGGAATCTTCATCAAATGGCAACAGGATGAGGAGAACCAACAAAAAAAGGACATGGGATCCTGGGCTTTATTAATAGAGGCACAGAGTACAGATGCAAGATAGCTATGGTAAACCTTTATAAACACTGGTTAGGCCTCAGCTGGAGTATTGTGTTCAATTCTGGGCACCACACTTTAGGAAGGATGTCATGGCCTTGGAGAGAGTGGATTGGATAAATATTTGAAGGGGAAAAATTTGCAGGGCTACAGGGAAAGAGCAGGGGAATGGGACTAATGGGATAGCTCTTTCAAAGAGCCAGCACAGGCACAGTGGGCTGAATGGCCTCCTGTGCTGTATGATTCTATGACTGGTGTGTGTATATTGGACAGGGTGGGGGGAGGAGGAGAAAAGCATGACAGGGAATACATTGCTTCATGATAAACAGTCATTGTGCTGACTAAAAGCCCTGATACCACAGACACCTGCATATGAGAGACAACAAAGTGGGGCCCTTCCCAGGTGGGAGAGAACCCGCTCGCATGGACCCACCCTCCCAACTGGAACTGCTTTTCTTTTCCCTGTTTGAAACAGTGCACCCTGTATGTGAGTCCTTACCTTGTGTTAGATTGCCACCAGACTGCACTATGTTCCCAATGTTTATTAAAGCAGTTTGAATGTAACACTAAAGGTGATTGGCCAGCAGCAACAGGGACTGCTGAGGGAGAGGAAGTTCAGTGAGGGTTGGGGCTCCTGATCGCTGTCCAGTGATTCCTGGTGGAGCTCAGGTCATCAGCTGGGGACAAGATGGAGCTTGGATGTGATGCTATCTATGGTGCAAAGAAAAACTTACTCGAGAAGTTCCTCTCCAAAACAAAGAAGAGGTTGCTGCTTAGGACAACAATCGAAGAAAGGGGCATTTGGTTGAGCTTATCACAAGCTGCTGTGAAACTGTAGCCCAAGAGATGGTGCCTTCAGGAGAGGTGGGGGAGGAAACTGGGTAGGAAAAGGGAGACAGGCCAGTAATTGCAGAGCGACGATGTGTGTGATAAAGATTCATGAGGTGTGTAAAGCCAGTGTGTTATTTATTGTTTAGATTGGGACTCCACCTTTGGATACTCATGAGCACTTCATGGCAGAAGAAGAGAGGTTGAGTGAGCAGGAGAGACATAAACGGTAGGGTGCTTCTAAACATGCGTTCGTCAGATTTACCTGTAAACTTCAGAGACACAGTCTCGAGAGTTCAGAGGGCTAGGAATTGTGTGGCCGTGACCCCGCCCCCTGCGCCGTGACCCCGCCCCCGCCTCACCGCCCCCCTTCATTTGTCAATTCCCAACAGTGCAAATGAGACTGAGGTCCAGCTACTTATTAGTTTGTCTTTTTAACTTTTGTCCTGAGGATTTGGGGAGACTTCCAGTGATCAAATGATTGGTGGCACAAAAACCCCTTCCTGCAGGATTGTACCGTCCCCTGCGAGGAGCCAAGGAGCATTGAGGCTTAAAATAAACATCGATGGGCTCTCCCACTGTGTAACTGACCCGACCCTGCCCGGTGTGTAACTGACCCGACCCTGACCGGTGTGTAACTGACCCGACCCTGACCGGTGTGTAACTGACCCGACACTGACCGGTGTGTAACTGACCCGACACTGACCGGTGTGTAACTGACCCGACCCTGCCCGGTGTGTAACTGACCCGACCCTGCCCGGTGTGTAACTGACCTGACACTGACCGGGGTGTAACTGACCCGACCCTGCCCGGAGTGTAACTGACCCGACCGTGACCGGTGTGTAACTGACCCGACCCTGCCCGGTGTGTAACTGACCCGACACTGACCAGTGTGTAACTGACCCGACACTGACCGGGGTGTAACTGACCCGACCCTGCCCGGAGTGTAACTGACCCGACACTGACCGGCGTGTAACTGACCCGACACTGACCGGCGTGTAACTGACCCGACACTGACCGGAGTGTAACTGACCCGACACTGACCGGTGCGTAACTGACCCGACACTGACCGGTGTGTAACTGACCCGACCCTGACTGGGATGTAACTGACCCGATCCGGAGTGTAACTGACCCGACACTGACCGGTGTGTAACTGACCCGACACTGACCGGTGTGTAACTGACCCGACACTGACCGGTGTGTAACTGACCCGACACTGACCGGAGTGTAACTGACCCGACACTGACCGGAGTGTAACTGACCCGACACTGACCGGAGTGTAACTGACCCGACACTGACCGGTGTGTAACTGACCCGACACTGACCGGAGTGTAACTGACCCGACCCTGACCGGGGTGTAACTGACCCGACACTGACCGGAGTGTAACTGACCCGACCCTGCCCGGTGCGTAACTGACCCGACCCTGACCGGGGTGTAACTGACCCGACCCTGACCGGGGTGTAACTGACCCGACCCTGACCGGCGTGCAACTGACCCGACCCTGACCGGCGTGCAACTGACCCAACACTGACCGGAGTGTAACTGACCCGACCCTGACCGGGGGGTAACTGACCCGACCCTGCCCAGTGTATAACTGACCCGACCCTGCCCGGTGTGTAACTGACCCGACCCTGACCGGAGTGTAACTGACCCGACCCTGACCGGGGTATAACTGACCCGACCCTGCCCGGGGTGTAACTGACCCGACCCGACCCTGCCCGGGGTGTAACTGACCCGACACTGACCGGATTGCATCTGACCCGAAACTGACCGGAGTGTAACTGACCCGACACTGACCGGTGTGTAACTGACCCGACCCTGACCGGAGTGTAACTGACCCGACCCTGACCGGGGTGTAACTGACCCGACCCTGACCGGGGTGTAACTGACCCGACCCTGCCCGGTGTGTAACTGACCCGACCCTGCCCGGGGTGGAACTGACCCGACCCGACCCTGCCCGGGGTGTAACTGACCCGACACTGACCGGGGTGTAACTGACCCGACCCTGCCCGGAGTGTAACTGACCCGACCGTGACCGGCGTGTAACTGACCCAACACTGACCGGAGTGTAACTGACCCGACCCTGCCCGGGGGGTAACTGACCCGACCCTGACCGGGGGGTAACTGACCCGACCCTGCCCAGTGTATAACTGACCCGACCCTGCCCGGTGTGTAACTGACCCGACCCTGACCGGAGTGTAACTGACCCGACCCTGACCGGGGTATAACTGACCCGACCCTGCCCGGGGTGTAACTGACCCGACCCGACCCTGCCCGGGGTGTAACTGACCCGACACTGACCGGATTGCATCTGACCCGACACTGACCGGAGTGTAACTGACCCGACACTGACCGGTGTGTAACTGACCCGACCCTGACCGGAGTGTAACTGACCCGACCCTGACCGGGGTGTAACTGACCCGACCCTGACCGGAGTGTAACTGACCCGACCCTGCCCGGTGTGTAACTGACCCGACCCTGCCCGGGGTGTAACTGACCCGACCCGACCCTGCCCGGGGTGTAACTGACCCGACACTGACCGGGGTGTAACTGACCCGACCCTGCCCGGAGTGTAACTGACCCGACCGTGACCGGTGTGTAACTGACCCGACCCTGCCCGGTGTGTAACTGACCCGACACTGACCAGTGTGTAACTGACCCGACACTGACCGGGGTGTAACTGACCCGACACTGACCGGTGTGTAACTGACCCGACACTGACCGGCGTGTAACTGACCCGACACTGACCGGAGTGTAACTGACCCGACACTGACCGGTGCGTAACTGACCCGACACTGACCGGTGTGTAACTGACCCGACCCTGACTGGGATGTAACTGACCCGATCCGGAGTGTAACTGACCCGACACTTACCGGTGTGTAACTGACCCGACCCTGCCCGGTGTGTAACTGACCCGACCCTGCCCGGGGTGTAACTGACCCGACCCGACCCTGCCCGGGGTGTAACTGACCCGACACTGACCGGATTGCATCTGACCCGACACTGACCGGAGTGTAACTGACCCGACACTGACCGGTGTGTAACTGACCCGACCCTGACCGGTGTGTAACTGACCCGACCCTGACCGGTGTGTAACTGACCCGACCCTGACCGGTGTGTAACTGACCCGACCCTGACCGGTGTGTAACTGACCCGACCCTGACCGGGGTGTAACTGGCCCGACCCTGCCCGGGGTGTAACTGGCCCGACCCTGCCCGGGGTGTAACTGGCCCGACCCTGCCCGGGGTGTAACTGACCCGACCCTGCCCGGGGTGTAACTGACCCGACCCTGCCCGGGGTGTAACTGACCCGACCCGACCCTGCCCGGGGTGTAACTGACCCGACCCTGACCGGTGTGTAACTGACCCGACCCTGACCGGTGTGTAACTGACCCGACCCTGACCGGGGTATAACTGACCCGACCCTGACCGGGGTATAACTGACCCGACCCTGCCCGGGGTGCAACTGACCCGACCCGACCCTGACCGGTGTGTAACTGACCCGACCCTGACCGGTGTGTAACTGACCCGACCCTGACCGGTGTGTAACTGACCCGACCCTGACCGGTGTGTAACTGACCCGACCCTGCCCGGGGTGTAACTGACCCGACCCTGACCGGTGTGTAACTGACCCGACCCTGACCGGTGTGTAACTGACCCGACCCTGCCCGGGGTGTAACTGACCCGACCCTGACCGGTGTGTAACTGACCCGACCCTGACCGGTGTGTAACTGACCCGACCCTGACCGGGGTGTAACTGACCCGACCCTGCCCGGGGTGTAACTGACCCGACCCTGACCGGTGTATAACTGACCCGACCCTGCCCGGGGTGTAACTGACCCGACCCGACCCTGCCCGGGGTGTAACTGACCCGACCCGACCCTGCCCGGGGTGTAACTGACCCGACCCTGACCGGAGTGTAACTGACCCGACCCTGACCGGAGTGCAACTGACCCGACCCTGACCGGGGTATAACTGACCCGACCCTGCCCGGGGTGTAACTGACCCGACCCGACCCTGACAGGTGTGTAACTGACCCGACCCTGACCGGTGTGTAACTGACCCGACCCTGCCCGGGGTGTAACTGACCCGACCCTGCCCGGTGTGTAACTGACCCGACCCTGACCGGTGTGTAACTGACCCGACCCTGACCGGTGTGTAACTGACCCGACCCTGCCCGGGGTGTAACTGACCCGACCCTGCCCGGGGTGTAACTGACCCGACCCTGACCGGGGTGTAACTGACCCGACCCTGACCGGGGTGCAACTGACCCGACCCGACCCTGCCCGGGGTGTAACTGACCCGACCCTGCCCGGGGTGCAACTGACCCGACCCGACCCTGCCCGGGGTGTAACTGACCCGACCCTGACCGGAGTGTAACTGACCCGACCCTGACCGGGGTATAACTGACCCGACCCTGCCCGGGGTGTAACTGACCCGACCCGACCCTGCCCGGGGTGTAACTGACCCGACACTGACCGGATTGCATCTGACCCGACACTGACCGGAGTGTAACTGACCCGACACTGACCGGTGTGTAACTGACCCGACCCTGACCGGAGTGTAACTGACCCGACCCTGACCGGGGTGTAACTGACCCGACCCTGACCGGAGTGTAACTGACCCGACCCTGCCCGGTGTGTAACTGACCCGACCCTGCCCGGGGTGTAACTGACCCGACCCGACCCTGCCCGGGGTGTAACTGACCCGACACTGACCGGGGTGTAACTGACCCGACCCTGCCCGGAGTGTAACTGACCCGACCGTGACCGGTGTGTAACTGACCCGACCCTGCCCGGTGTGTAACTGACCCGACACTGACCAGTGTGTAACTGACCCGACACTGACCGGGGTGTAACTGACCCGACACTGACCGGTGTGTAACTGACCCGACACTGACCGGCGTGTAACTGACCCGACACTGACCGGAGTGTAACTGACCCGACACTGACCGGTGCGTAACTGACCCGACACTGACCGGTGTGTAACTGACCCGACCCTGACTGGGATGTAACTGACCCGATCCGGAGTGTAACTGAACCGACACTGACCGGTGTGTAACTGACCCGACCCTGCCCGGTGTGTAACTGACCCGACCCTGCCCGGGGTGTAACTGACCCGACCCGACCCTGCCCGGGGTGTAACTGACCCGACACTGACCGGATTGCATCTGACCCGACACTGACCGGAGTGTAACTGACCCGACACTGACCGGTGTGTAACTGACCCGACCCTGACCGGTGTGTAACTGACCCGACCCTGCCCGGGGTGTAACTGACCCGACCCTGACCGGTGTGTAACTGACCCGACCCTGACCGGTGTGTAACTGACCCGACCCTGCCCGGGGTGTAACTGGCCCGACCCTGCCCGGGGTGTAACTGACCCGACCCTGACCGGTGTGTAACTGACCCGACCCTGACCGGTGTGTAACTGACCCGACCCTGACCGGTGTGTAACTGACCCGACCCTGCCCGGGGTGTAACTGACCCGACCCTGCCCGGGGTGTAACTGACCCGACCCGACCCTGCCCGGGGTGTAACTGACCCGACCCTGACCGGTGTGTAACTGACCCGACCCTGACCGGTGTGTAACTGACCCGACCCTGACCGGGGTATAACTGACCCGACCCTGACCGGGGTATAACTGACCCGACCCTGCCCGGGGTGTAACTGACCCGACCCGACCCTGACCGGTGTGTAACTGACCCGACCCTGACCGGTGTGTAACTGACCCGACCCTGACCGGTGTGTAACTGACCCGACCCTGACCGGTGTGTAACTGACCCGACCCTGCCCGGGGTGTAACTGACCCGACCCTGACCGGTGTGTAACTGACCCGACCCTGACCGGTGTGTAACTGACCCGACCCTGCCCGGGGTGTAACTGACCCGACCCTGACCGGTGTGTAACTGACCCGACCCTGACCGGTGTGTAACTGACCCGACCCTGACCGGTGTGTAACTGACCCGACCCTGACCGGGGTGTAACTGACCCGACCCTGCCCGGGGTGTAACTGACCCGACCCTGACCGGTGTATAACTGACCCGACCCTGCCCGGGGTGTAACTGACCCGACCCGACCCTGCCCGGGGTGTAACTGACCCGACCCGACCCTGCCCGGGGTGTAACTGACCCGACCCTGACCGGGGTATAACTGACCCGACCCTGCCCGGGGTGTAACTGACCCGACCCGACCCTGACAGGTGTGTAACTGACCCGACCCTGACCGGTGTGTAACTGACCCGACCCTGCCCGGGGTGTAACTGACCCGACCCTGCCCGGTGTGTAACTGACCCGACCCTGACCGGTGTGTAACTGACCCGACCCTGACCGGTGTGTAACTGACCCGACCCTGCCCGGGGTGTAACTGACCCGACCCTGCCCGGGGTGTAACTGACCCGACCCTGACCGGGGTGTAACTGACCCGACCCTGACCGGGGTGTAACTGACCCGACCCTGCCCGGGGTGCAACTGACCCGACCCGACCCTGCCCGGGGTGTAACTGACCCGACCCTGCCCGGGGTGCAACTGACCCGACCCGACCCTGCCCGGGGTGTAACTGACCCGACCCTGACCGGAGTGTAACTGACCCGACCCTGACCGGGGTATAACTGACCCGACCCTGCCCGGGGTGTAACTGACCCGACCCGACCCTGCCCGGGGTGTAACTGACCCGACACTGACCGGATTGCATCTGACCCGACACTGACCGGAGTGTAACTGACCCGACACTGACCGGTGTGTAACTGACCCGACCCTGACCGGAGTGTAACTGACCCGACCCTGACCGGGGTGTAACTGACCCGACCCTGACCGGAGTGTAACTGACCCGACCCTGCCCGGTGTGTAACTGACCCGACCCTGCCCGGGGTGTAACTGACCCGACCCGACCCTGCCCGGGGTGTAACTGACCCGACACTGACCGGGGTGTAACTGACCCGACCCTGCCCGGAGTGTAACTGACCCGACCGTGACCGGTGTGTAACTGACCCGACCCTGCCCGGTGTGTAACTGACCCGACACTGACCAGTGTGTAACTGACCCGACACTGACCGGGGTGTAACTGACCCGACACTGACCGGTGTGTAACTGACCCGACACTGACCGGCGTGTAACTGACCCGACACTGACCGGAGTGTAACTGACCCGACACTGACCGGTGCGTAACTGACCCGACACTGACCGGTGTGTAACTGACCCGACCCTGACTGGGATGTAACTGACCCGATCCGGAGTGTAACTGAACCGACACTGACCGGTGTGTAACTGACCCGACCCTGCCCGGTGTGTAACTGACCCGACCCTGCCCGGGGTGTAACTGACCCGACCCGACCCTGCCCGGGGTGTAACTGACCCGACACTGACCGGATTGCATCTGACCCGACACTGACCGGAGTGTAACTGACCCGACACTGACCGGTGTGTAACTGACCCGACCCTGACCGGTGTGTAACTGACCCGACCCTGCCCGGGGTGTAACTGACCCGACCCTGACCGGTGTGTAACTGACCCGACCCTGACCGGTGTGTAACTGACCCGACCCTGCCCGGGGTGTAACTGGCCCGACCCTGCCCGGGGTGTAACTGACCCGACCCTGACCGGTGTGTAACTGACCCGACCCTGACCGGTGTGTAACTGACCCGACCCTGACCGGTGTGTAACTGACCCGACCCTGCCCGGGGTGTAACTGACCCGACCCTGCCCGGGGTGTAACTGACCCGACCCGACCCTGCCCGGGGTGTAACTGACCCGACCCTGACCGGTGTGTAACTGACCCGACCCTGACCGGTGTGTAACTGACCCGACCCTGACCGGGGTATAACTGACCCGACCCTGACCGGGGTATAACTGACCCGACCCTGCCCGGGGTGTAACTGACCCGACCCGACCCTGACCGGTGTGTAACTGACCCGACCCTGACCGGTGTGTAACTGACCCGACCCTGCCCGGGGTGTAACTGACCCGACCCTGACCGGTGTGTAACTGACCCGACCCTGCCCGGGGTGTAACTGACCCGACCCTGACCGGTGTGTAACTGACCCGACCCTGACCGGTGTGTAACTGACCCGACCCTGCCCGGGGTGTAACTGACCCGACCCTGCCCGGGGTGTAACTGACCCGACCCTGACCGGTGTGTAACTGACCCGACCCTGACCGGTGTGTAACTGACCCGACCCTGACCGGGGTGTAACTGACCCGACCCTGCCCGGGGTGTAACTGACCCGACCCTGACCGGTGTATAACTGACCCGACCCTGCCCGGGGTGTAACTGACCCGACCCGACCCTGCCCGGGGTGTAACTGACCCGACCCGACCCTGCCCGGGGTGTAACTGACCCGACCCTGACCGGAGTGTAACTGACCCGACCCTGACCGGAGTGTAACTGACCCGACCCTGACCGGGGTATAACTGACCCGACCCTGCCCGGGGTGTAACTGACCCGACCCGACCCTGACAGGTGTGTAACTGACCCGACCCTGACCGGTGTGTAACTGACCCGACCCTGACCGGTGTGTAACTGACCCGACCCTGACCGGTGTGTAACTGACCCGACCCTGACCGGTGTGTAACTGACCCGACCCTGCCCGGGGTGTAACTGACCCGACCCTGCCCGGTGTGTAACTGACCCGACCCTGACCGGTGTGTAACTGACCCGACCCTGACCGGTGTGTAACTGACCCGACCCTGACCGGTGTGTAACTGACCCGACCCTGCCCGGTGTGTAACTGACCCGACCCTGCCCGGTGTGTAACTGACCCGACCCTGCCCGGGGTGTAACTGACCCGACCCTGCCCGGGGTGTAACTGACCCGACCCTGACCGGGGTGTAACTGACCCGACCCTGACCGGGGTGTAACTGACCCGACCCTGCCCGGGGTGCAACTGACCCGACCCGACCCTGCCCGGGGTGTAACTGACCCGACCCTGCCCGGGGTGCAACTGACCCGACCCGACCCTGCCCGGGGTGTAACTGACCCGACCCTGACCGGAGTGTAACTGACCCGACCCTGACCGGAGTGTAACTGACCCGACCCTGCCCGGGGTGTAACTGACCCGACCCGACCCTGACCGGTGTGTAACTGACCCGACCCTGACCGGTGTGTAACTGACCCGACCCTGACCGGTGTGTAACTGACCCGACCCTGCCCGGGGTGTAACTGACCCGACCCTGCCCGGGGTGTAACTGACCCGACCCTGCCCGGTGTGTAACTGACCCGACCCTGACCGGGGTGTAACTGACCCGACCATGCCCGGGGTGTAACTGACCCGACCCTGCCCGGGGTGTAACTGACCCGACCCTGCCCGGTGTGTAACTGACCCGACCCTGCCCGGGGTGCAACTGACCCGACCCGACCCTGCCCGGGGTGTAACTGACCCGACACTGACCGGAGTGTAACTGACCCGACCCTGACCGGAGTGTAACTGACCCGACCCTGACCGGAGTGTAACTGACCCGACCCTGACTGGGGTGTAACTGACCCGACCCTGACCGGAGTGTAACTGACCCGACGCGGTGTGTAACTGACCCGACACTGACCAGAGGGTAACTGACCCGACACGGTGTGTAACTGACCCGACCCTTTCTTTGAGTGACACAGTGTGTTGTGTTTGGGCAGGTTTGAGAAGGTTTACACTCACACCTTGTATTACCTGGCACAAGTCTACAAACACCTGGACATGAATGAGAAGGCTGCCTGGTACTGCCACACTACCCTCCAACGCCAGCTGCAGTTCACCCGTTACAATCCCGTGGAATGGGCCATCAATGCCGCCACCCTGTCACAGTATTACATCACCAAGGTAAGCCTGACTGCGCTCAGTCTCCAGCAGCAGTCCTTCTTTGTGTTTAGTGGCAGGTGTGGGGACACGGGCAGTGTCAGGCTCAGTGTGGGCTTGATTTGGGGATTTAAGGAATAATCTGTGAGCTCCTAGCTGCTCGTAGTGGAAAATGGTGGACGTGCTCCCCATGTTACTCCATCCATTGTGGAAAACGGGCCCTGTCAACTTCTGAGAGAGGATTCCCGACATAAAGACCACTGCAGGATGCTTCACCAGAGTGAGGAGTACTGGGCGTGGGGTGGGGTGGATACAGCAGCAGCAGCTCATGGCTGGCCTTGGTGCTGAAATCTGTGAGTTCCTCTCTCAATGCTTGAGGTGAGGGGGGAGAGGAGGGCCGATGGTGCTGGGAACAAGAGGCCTGGGATTATCCATTCCCCCAGGATGATCCGGGAATGGTGGGGTGGTTTTGATTGAGGAGAGTTGCAGCCAAGTCCGATCAGGCTGGTTCTACTGGGCTTTGTGCCCCTCAGAAGATGGAAGTTGTACTGGGGCGGGGGCAGGGGCAGGGGCTAGGGGCAGGGGCAGGGGCGGGGATTGTGGTAGTTTCACTGGGAGCAAGGGGCTAGAGATGAGAGTGCGTTTTCAGCAAATCAGCAGCAATGCGGGGGATGGTGGTGAGTGGAGGGCCTGAGGTGGGAGGGGAGGAGGGTTGGGAATTTGAGAGCGAGGCTTCTCCTAGGGAGAATTTTTCCATGAATGGTTGTTGAAAGTTTCTATTAACATTTTCATTCCTATTTTAAAAACACCAGACCGAAAGGTTTAACCCTTGGTCTGTGCTGAATTAATAGATCACGGCTCTGAAGGTGATAGGGTGCCACAATTGTCCTCAGTGCCCCAGGGCCTGACAGAAAAATTTTGCAGAGTTCTTGGGCCCCTGAGAGCCCTCTCGTGACTCCTGCTGGAAATATGTGTGTAATCACAGGACAGGAATTGGCAGCGTTGAGACGCTCCGTCTGCCCAGGCACATGCTGGAAGAAAGGCCATTATGGTCAGGTCCCAGAGGGTCAGAGCTGTGGAGCGTAGCCCAGCAGGAGTGCATGGAGCCCAGCAGGAGGGAGCCGAGCCCAGCAGGAAGGAGCCATACCCAGCAGGAGAGAGCAGAGCCGTACAACATAGGAACAGGAGTAGACCATCAGTCCCTCGATGCTGTTCCATCGTTCACTGAGATCATGGTTGATCTGTATCCTAACTCCATCCGCCCGCCTTGGCTCCATGTCCCTTAATACTCTTGGCTAGCAAAAACCTATCGATCTCAGTTTTTTGTGGGAGAGAGTTCCACACTTCCACCTCCCTTTGTGTGATGAAGTGTTTCCTAATTTCTCTCCTGAATGGCCTGGCTCTGATTTCAAGGTTATGTCCCCCAGTCCCAGACTCCCCCACCAGCGGGAAAAGTTTCTCTCTATCAATTCCTTTTAAAATCCTAAGAACCTCAATCAAATCTTTTATATTCCAGGGAATACAAGCCTAGTTCATGTAATCTCTCCTCATCATCCAACCCTTGGAGCCCTGATAACATTCTGGTGAATCTGCACTGCACTCATTCCAAGGCCAAAATATCCTTTGTAAAGTGCAGTGCCCAGAACTGTACTCAGTACTCCAGGTGTGGTCTAACCAGGGCTTTGTGTAGCTGTAGCAAAACTTCCCCTTTATATTCTAGCCCTCTAGATATAAGGGCTAACATTCCATTCGCCTTTTTGATTATTTTTTGTACCTGACTAGTACATTTTAGTGATCTGTGTACACGGACCCCTAAATCTCTTTGAACCTCCACTGTTCCTAGCTTTTGGTGGACGAGTTCGTGGAATGCATTCGAGACAGTTTCCGAGAACAATATGAAGTGCAACCAACCAGGGAACAAGCTATTTTAGATCTTGTCTTGTGCAATAAGATAGGGTTAAATAGTTATCTCATAGTAAGGGATCCTCTGGGGAAGAGTGATCATAATATAATAGAATTTCACATTGAGTTTGAGAGTGACGTACTTGAGTCTTAAACTTAAACAAAGTCAATTACATGGGTATGAGGGCGAGTTGGCTAAGGTTGATCGGGAAATTAGATTAAAGATATGAGGGTAGATAAGCAATGGTGAACATTTAAAGAAATATTTACATAAGAACACAAGAAATAGGAGCAGGAGGAGGCCACAGGGCCCCTCGAGCCTTCTCCATTGTTCAATAAGATCATGGCTGATCTTCGACCTCAACTCCACTTTCCTGCCTGATCCCCATATCCCTTGATTCCCCTGGATTCCAAAAATCTATCGATCTCAGCCTTTAATATATTCAACGACTCAGCATCCACAGCCCTCTGGGGTAGAGAATTCCAAAGATTCACAACCCTGTGAGTGAAGAAATTCCTTCTCATCTCAGTCTTAAATGGCCGACCCCTCATCCTGAGACTATGCCCCCTAGTTCTAGACACTCCAACTGTGGGAAACTGTCTCTCAGCATCTACCTTGTCAAGCCCCCTCATAATCTTATATGTTTCAATGAGATCACCTCTCATTCTTCTAAACTCCAGAGAGTATAGGCCCACTCTACTCAGCCTCTCCTCATAGGACAACCCTCTCATCCCAAGAATTAATCTAATGAACTTTCGTTGCACTGCATCTAAGGCAAGTGTATCCTTCCTTAGATAAGGAGACCAAAACTGTACACAGTACTCCAGGTGAGGTCTCACCAAAGTCCTATACAACTGTAGTAAGACTTCCTCACTCTTGTACTCCAGCCCCCTTGCAATAAAGGCCGACATGCCATTTGCCTTCCTAATTGCTTGCTGTACCTGTATGCTAACTTTTTGTGTTTCTTGTACAAGGACACCCAAATCCCTCTGAACACCAACATTTTATAGTTTCTCACCATTTAATAAATATTCTGTTTTACTATTCCTCCTGCCAAAGTGAATAACCTCACATTTCCCCAAATTACACTCCATCTGCCACCTTCTTGCCCACTCACTTAATCTGTCTATATCCCCTTGCAGACTCTTTGTGTCCACCTCACAGCTTACTTTTCCACCTAGCTTTGTATTGACAGCAAACTTGGATACATTACACTTGGTCCCTTTATCTAAGTCATTAATATAGATTGTAAATAGCTGAGGCCCAAGCACCAATCCTTGTGACACCCCACTAGTTACAGCCTGCCAACCCGAAAATGACCCGTTTATCCCTACTCTCTGTTTTCTGTCCGTTAACTAATCCTCTATCCATGCTGATATGTTACCCCCGACCCCGTGAGCCCTTATCTTGTGTAACAACCTTTTATGTGGTACCTTATTGAATGTCTTTTGAAAATCCAAATATACGACATCCACTGGTTCCCCTTTATCTACCCTGCTAGTTACATCCTCAAAAAACTCGAATAAATTTGTCAAACACTATTTCCCTTTCATAAAACCATGTTGACTCTGCCTAATCACGTTATGATTTTCTAAGTGCCCTGTTACCACTTCCTTAATAATGGTTTCCATCATTTTCCCGACAATTGATGTCAGGCTAACTGGCCTGTAGTTCCCTGTTTTCTCTCTCCCTCCTTTCTTGAATAGTAGGGTTACATTTGCTACTTTCCAATCCGCTGGGACCGTTCTAGAATCTAGGGAATTCTGGAAAATCGTAACCAACCAACACATCCACTATCCCTGTAGCCACCTCTTTTAGAACCCTAGTAGGCCATCGGGTCCAGGGGATTTATCAGCTTTTAGTCCCATTAGTTTCTCCAGTAGCTTTTCTAGAACCATAGAAAAGACAGAGCACAGAAGGGGGCCATTTGGCCCATCGTGTCTGCGCCGGCTCGAAGAACAACTAGGTGCCCATTCTGATCCCACCTTCCAGCACCCAGTCCGTCGCCCTGCAGCTTACAGCACTTTAGGTGCAGGTCCAGGTACTTTTTAAAAGAGTTGAGGGTCCTTGCCTCTACCATCAATTCGGGCAGCGAATTCCATACACCCACCACCCTCTGGGTAAAAAAGTTTTTCCTCATGTCCCCTCTAATCCTTCCGCCACTCATCTTAAATCTATGTCCTCTAGTTCTTGAACTCTCCGCTCGGGGAAACAGGTACTTCCTGTCTACTCTATCTGGGCCCCTCATAATTTTGTACACCTCAATCAAGTCTTCCCTCAGCCTCCTCTGCTCCAAGGAAAACAACCCCAGCCTATCCAATCTCTCCTCGTAGCTGCAGTTTTCAAGCCCTGGCAACATTCTTGTAAATCTTCTCTGCACTCTCTCCAGAGCAATTACGTCCTTCCTGTAATGTGGTGACCAGAACTGCGCACAATGCTCCAGCTGTGGCCTTACCAGTGTTTTACACAGTTCCATCATTACATCCCTGCTTTTGTATTCTATACCTCGGCTAATAACAGAGAGCATTCCGTATGCCTTCTTCACAACCTTATCTACCTGTACTGGAACCTTCAGGGACCTGTGCACATGCACTCCGAGGTCTATCACTTCCTCTACCCCTCTCAATATATTCCCCTTTACTGCATATTCCCTTTTACTCTTTGCCCTCCCTAAGTGCATTACCTCACACTTCTCCGGGTTGAACTCCATTTGCCACTTTTCCACCCACTCCACCAACCCATTGATATCTTCTTGGAGTCTACAGCTATCCTCTTCACTATCAACTACACGGCCAGTTTTTGTGACGTCTGCAAATTTGCCAATTATGCCCCCTACATTCAAGTCCAAATCATTAATATATACCACAAACAGCAAGGGACCCAACACTGAGCCCTGTGGGACATCACTGGAAACGGATTTCCATTCGCAAAGACATCCATCAACTTTTACCCTTTGCTTCCTGTTACTGAGCCAATTTTGGATCCAATTCACCACATTTCCCTGTATCCCATGGCCTTTTACCTTTCTGACCAGTCTGCCATGTGGGACCTTGTCAAATACCTTACTCAAATCCATGTAGACAACATCCACTGCACTACCCTCATCAATCCTCCTTGTCACTTCCTTAAAGAATTTAATCAGATTTGTAAGGCATGACCTTCCCTGAACAAATCCATGCTGACTATCCCTGATTAAACCATGCCTTTCCAAGTGACAGCTTATCCTATCTCTCAGTATTGATTCTAATAGTTTGCCCACCACTGAGGTAAGACTGACCGGCCTATAATTGTTCGGCCTTTCCCTCGTACCCTTTTTAAACAATGGTACTACGTTTGCAGTCTTCCAGTCCTCCGGTACCTCCCCTGTATCTAGTGAGGATTGGAAAATGATCCTCAGAGCATCCGCTATTTCCTCCCTGGCTTCCTTCAATAGCCTAGGAAGCAATCCATCCGGCCCTGCTGACTTATCAACTTTCGAGGATTCCAGTCCCTCTAGTACTTCCTCTCTCGTTATGTTTACCTTATCCAATATTTCACATCTCTCCTCTTTAACTACTACGTTCGGATCATCCCTTTTCTTTGTGAATACGGAGACAAAATATTCATTTAAAACCCTACCCACATCCTCTACTTCTACACATAAGTTACCCTTATCATCCCTGATAGGTCCCACCTTTTCCTGAGCTATCCTCTTGTTCTTAATGTACTGATAAAACATCTTTGGGTTTTCTTTAATCTTACTAGCTAATATTTTTTCATGCCCTCTCTTTGCTTTCCTTATTTCCTTTTTTACATCATCCCTGTACTTTCTATACTCCTCTAGGCTTTCTGCAGTATTTAGTTTTCTGTGACAGTCATAAGCTTTCTTTTTCTGCTTTATCTTGCCCCGTATCCTTCTAGACAACCAGGGGGCTCTAGATTTGGCAGTGCCACCCTTTTTCTTTGAGGGGACGTGTCTGCATTGTACCCGTAGAATTTCACTTTTTAATGCCTCCCACTGGCTTGCCACTGATTTCTCCTCAAGTAGTTGTGTCCAGTCCACTTCTGCCAAATCACCTTAGTTCTGTAAAATTTGCCTTCCCCCAATTTAAAACGTTCACTCCTAATTTAACTCTGTCCTTTTCCATAACAATGCTAAAACTAACTGAATTGTGGTCACTATCCCCAATATGGTCACCCACTGTCACATCTTCATTTCCCAGGACTAAATCTAGAATTGCATCCCCTCTTGTTGGGCCTGTCATGTGCTGGCTAAAAAAGTTCTCCTGGACACCGATCAAGAATTTTGCGCCCTCTGTGCCCCTCACACTGTTTGAATCCCAGTTGATGTTAGGGTAGTTGAGGTCCCCTACTATTATTGCACTCAGAAATTTGCCTACATATTTGTTCTTCTATCTCCCTTTCGCCATTCGGGGGTCTATAGTACACTCCTAGTAGTGTGACTGACCTGTTTTTATTTCTTAGCTCAACCCATATGGCCTCGATTGATGATCCATTTAGCATATCATCCTTTCTCACAACTGTAATTGATTCTTTAACCAATAATGCTACCCCCCCTCCTTTTTTATCACCTACTCTATCCTGCCTGAAAACTCTATATCCAGGGATATTGAGCTGCCGATTATCCCCCTCTTTAAGCCAGGTTTCCGTTATAGCAATGATATCATGCTGCCATGTGTCTATCTGTGCCCTTAGCTCATCTGCTTTGTTTGTAATACTCCTTGCATTGAAGTATATTCCCTTTAACCCCGTCAAATTCCTGCGCTGAACACTATTTAACCTTTGCTTCTTTTGCCTTTTTGAGTCGCTAACTACGTCACTAACTGCTTTTCTACTTCCCGTTTTCTGGTCTGAGTTTGTCCTATCTGTACCTGCCCTTTGGTTCCCATCCCCCTGCCATACTAGTTTAAACCCTCCCCAACAGAACGAGCAAATGCCCCCGCGAGGATATTGGTCCCGGTTCTGCTTGGGTGCAACCCGTCCAGCTTGTACAGGTCCCCCCTTTCCCAGAATCAGTCCCAATGCCTCAGGAATTTAAACCCCTCCCTCCTACACCATCTCTCAAGCCACGTATTCATCTGGTCTATTCTGCTATTTCTGCTCTCGCTAGCACGTGGCACTGGGAGTAATCCTGAGATTACTATCTTAGTGGTCCTGCTTTTTAATTCATTTCCTCACTCCCTATATTCTGCTTGCAGGACCTCATCCCTTTTTTTTACCGATGTCGTTGGTACTGATATGGACCACGACCTCTGGCTGTTCACCCTCCCCCTTCAGAATGTCCTGCAGCCGCTCCATGATATCCTTGACCCTAGCACCAGGGAGGCAACATACCATCCTGGAGTCATGTCTGTGTGACTCTACTGATATTAATTACTTTAAATTCCTCACTTGGTTCACCACTATTTCTGGTATGTTTTTTGTGTATTCTACTGTGAAGACAGATACAAAATATTTGTTTAAGGCATCTGCCATTTCCTGATTCCCCATGATAATTTCTCCTGTCTCAGCCTCTAAGGGACCCATGTTTACTTTTGCTACTCTCTTCATTTTTACATTCTTGTAGAATCTCTTACAATCCGTTTTTATATTTTTTGCTAGTTTACTCTCATATTCTATTTTCTCTCTTTTTATCAATTTTTTGGTTGTCCTTTGCTGGTTTCTAAAAACCCTCCCAATCCTCAGGCTTACCACAATTTTTGGCAACATTATAGGCCTCTTCTTTTAATCTAATACTATCCCTAACTTCTTTAGTTAGCCATGGGTGGATCACTTTTCCCGTGGAGTTTTTATTTCTCAATCAAATGTATATTTGTTGAGAATATTGAAATATTTCTTTAAATGTTTGCCATTGTTTATCAACCGTCATACCCTTTAATCTAATTTCCCAATCTACCTTAGCCAACTCATCCTCATACCTATGTAATTGGCTTTATTTAGTTTATGACTAATTTCTGACTTAAGTACGTCACTCTCAAACTCAATATTATGATCACTCTTCCCCAGAGGATCCCTTACTGTGAAATTACTAATTAACCCTGTCTCATTACATAATACAAGATCTAACATAACCTGTTCCCTGGTTGCTTCCATGACGTATTGTTCTAGGAAACTGTCTCGAATGCATTCCATGAACTCGTCCTCCAAACTACTTTTGCCAATTTGATTTGCCCAGTCTATATGAAGATTAAAGTCCCCCGTGATTATTGCATTACCTTTGTTACAAGCTCCTCTTATTTTTTAATTAATACTCTGTCCAACAGTATAGCTACTGTTAGGGGGCCTATAAACTACTCCCACCAGAGTTTTCTGCCCCTTGTTATTTCTTATCTCCACCCAGACTGATTCTACTTCCTGATCCTCCGAGCTAAGATCCTTTCTCACCACTGTCCTTATGTCATCCTTTATTATTAGGGCTACACCTCTCCTTTTCCATTCTGCCTGTCTTTTCTAAATGTCAAGTACCCTAGAATATTTAGTTCCCAACCTTGGTCACCTTGCAACCGTGTCTCAGTAATGGCTACTAGATCAAACCCATTTATCTCTATTTGTGCCATTAATTCATCTATCTTATTACGAATGCTCCATGCATTCAGATAAAGCGCCTTTAATTTTAACTTTTTACCATTTTTTCCTGCTTTGACATTATTTGCTGATGCAAACTCTGCTTATCTTTACCCAAATCACTACACTGCTCTATTGCCTTGATTTTCTCCATTAGATTTCTAAATTTCGCCATACCTGACCCCCCCTCCCCCCCCCAATATTTAGTTTAAAGCCCTATCTACCGCCCTAGTTATTCAATTTTCCAGGACACTGGTCCCAGTCCTGTTTAAATGGAGCCCGTCCCATCGGAACAGCTCCCTCTTTCCCCAGTACTGGTGCCAGTGCCCCATGGATTGAAACCCCTGTCTCCCACATCACTCTGAGCCACGCATTTAACACTCTGTTTGTCCCTATGCCAATTTGTCCGTGGCTCAGGTAGTAATCCAGAGATTATTACCTTTGAGGTTCTGCTTATTAATTTAGACCCGAGCTCCTCAAACTCCCTCAGCAGAACCTCATTCCTAGTTCTACCTACGCCGTTGGTTCCTACATGGACCACGACAACTGGATCCTCCCCCTCATGCTCCAAGTTCTTTTCCAGCAGAGAGGAGATGTCCCTAACCCTGGCACCAGGCAGGCAACACGGCCTTCGGGACTCCTGGTCGTGGCTGTAGAGAACAGTCTCTATCCCCCTGACTATACTATCCCCTAACACTACCACATTCCTTATTACTCCCCTCCCCCCCCCCACTCGAATGGCCTCCTGTACCACGGTGCCATGGTCAATTTGCTCATCCTCCCTGCAGCCCTTGTTCTCATCCACACAGGTAGCAAGTACCACGTGCTTGTTGGACAAGGGCAAAGGCTGAGGCTCCTCCATCACTGGATCCTGGGTCCCCATACCCACCTGACTCTCAGTCACATCCTCCTGTCCCTGATCACTGACCACATCTAAACTACTGCCTAACCTAAGTGGTGTGACCGCCTCCTGGATCAAAGTGTCCAAATAACTCTCATAATTTCATAATGCTCAAAGAACTCCAGGGGAAAAGTGATCCATCCGAGGCTAACTAAAGAAGTTAAGGATAGTATTAGATTAAAAGAGGCTTATAATGTTGCCAAGAAGAGTAGTGAGCCTGAGGATTGGAATAGTTTTAGAAACCAGCAAAGGATGACCAAAAAATTGATAAAGAGGGAGAAAATAGAATATGAGAATAAACTAGCAAGAAATATAAAGTAAACGTGGGTCCCTTAGAGGCTGAGACAGGAGAAATTATAATGGGGAATAAGGAAATGGCAGATGTGTTATCAGGTTGACAGGCTGTAACTAGCGGGGTGCCGCAAGGATCAGTGCTTGGGCCTCAGCTGTTTACAATCTATATTAATGACTTAGATGAAGGGACTGAGTGTAATGTATCCAAGTTTGCTGACGATACAAAATTAGGTGGGAAAGTAAACTGTGAGAAGGACACAAAGAGTCTGCAAAGGGATATAGACAGGTTAAGTGAGTGGGTAAGAAGGTAGCAGATGGAGGATAATGTGGGGAAATGTGAGGTTATTCACTTTGGTAAGAAGAATAGAAAAACAATATTTTTTAAATGATGAGAAACTATTAAATGTTGGTGTTCAGAGGGATTTGGGTGTCCTTGTATACGAAACACACAAAGTTAGCATGCAAGTACAGCAAGCAATTGGGAAGGCAAATGGTATGTTGGCCTTTATTGCAAGGGGGTTGGAGTACAAGAGTAAGAAAGTCTTACTGCAGTTGTACAGGGCTTTGGTGAGACCTCACCTGGAGTACTGCGTTTTGGTCTCCTTACCTAAGGAAGGATATACTTGCCCTAGAGGCAGTGCAACGAAGGTTCACTAGATTGATTCCTAGGATGAGAGGGTTGTCCTATGAGGAGGGACTGAGTAGAATGGGCCTGTACTCTCTAGAGTTTAGAAGAATGAGAGGTGATCTCATTGAAACATCTAAGTTTCTAAGAGGGCTTGACAGGGTAGATGCTGAGAGACTGTTTCCCTAGGCTGGAGAGTCTAGAACTAGGGGGCATAGTCGCAGGATAAGGGGTCGTCCATTTAAGACTGAGATGAGGAGGAATTTCCTCACTCAGAGAGTTGCGAATCTTTGGAATTTTCAACCCCAGAGGGCTGTAGATGCTCAGTCGTTGAATATATTCACGGCTGAGATCAATAGATTTTTGGATTCTAGGGGAATTAAGGGATACAGGGATCGGGTGGGAAAGTGGAGTTGAGGTCGAAGATCAGCCCTAATCTTATTGAATGGCGGAGCAGTCTCGAGGGGCCGGATGGTCTACTCCTGCTGTCATTTCTTATGTTCTTATGTTTCACCACTTAAAAAATACTCAGATCGATCTGTTCTTGGTCCAAAATGGATGACCTCACACTTACCTGTGTTGAAATCCATCAGCCACAGTTTTGCCCACTCACTTAATCCATCAGTGTCTCTTTGTAATTTTATACTTCTGTCTTTGCTACTTACTGTGTCACCAATCTTTGTGTCATCGGCAAACTTGGATATCTGTTTTTTTTATTTGTTCATGGGATGTGGGCGTCGCTGGCGAGGTCAGCATTTATTGCCCATCCCTAATTGCCCTTGAGAAGGTGGTGGTGAGCCGCCTTCTTGAACCGCTGCAGTCCGTGTGGTGAAGGTTCTCCCACAGTGCTGTTAGGAAGGGAGTTCCAGGATTTTGACCCAGCGACGATGAAGGAACACCGATATATTTCCAAGTCGGGATGGTGTGTGACTTGGAGGGGAACGTGCAGGTGGTGTTGTTCCCATGTGCCTGCTGCCCTTGTCCTTCTAGGTAGAGGTTGCAGGTTTGGGAGGTGTTGTCGAAGAAGTCTTGGTGAGTTGCTGCAGTGCATCCTGTGGATGGTACACACTGCAGCCACAGTGCGCCGGTGGTGAAGGGAATGAATGTTTAGGGTGGTGGATGGGGTGCCAATCAAGTGGGCTGCTTTATCCTGGATGGTGTCGAGCTTCTTGAGTGTTGTTGGAGCTGCACTCATCCAGGCAAGTGGAGAGTATTCCATCACACTCCTGCCTTGTAGATGGTGGAAAGGCTTTGGGGAGTCAGGAGGTGAGTCACTCGCCACAGAATACCCAGCCTCTGACCTGCTCTTGTAGCCACAGTATTTATGTGGCTGGTCCAGTTAAGTTTCTGGTCAGTGGTGACCCCCAGGATGTTGATGGTGGGGGATTCAGCGATGGTAATGCTGTTGAATGTCAAGGGGAGGTGGTTAGACTCTCTCTTGTTGGAGATGGTCATTGCCTGGCACTTCTGTGGCACGAATGTTACTTGCCGTTTATCAGCCCAAGCCTGGATGTTGTCCAGGTCTTGCTGCATGCGGGCATGGACTGCTTCATTATCTGAGGGGTTGCGAATGGAACTGAACACTGTGCAATCATCAGCGAACATCCCCATTTCTGACCTTATGATGGAGGGAAGGTCATTGATGAAGCAGCTGAAGATGGTTGGGCCTAGGACACTGCCCTGAGGAACTCCTGAAGCAATGTCCTGGGGCTGAGATGATTGGCCTCCGACAACCATTATCATCTTCCTTGGTGCTAGGTATGACTCTAGCCACTGTTATATATTATCTAAGTCACTAATCAATATAGTGAATAGTTGAGGCCCTAGCACAGATCCTTCTGGGACACCACCAGTCACTTTCTTCCATTTCAAGTACATACCCATTCTCCCTACTCTCTGTCTTCCACTGCCTAACCAATCTCCTAACCAGGTCAATAATTTGCCTTCAATTCCATGAGCTTTAATTTGGCTAACAGTCTCTTATGTGGAGCCTTATCGAATACCTTCTGGAATTCCATATAAACTACATCCATAGACATTCCCCTCTCTACTACTTTAGTTACTTCCTCAAAATATTCAATTAGGTTCATTAGACATGACCTACCCGTTACAAATCCATGTTGGCTCTCTCTAATCAGCTCAAATTCCTCTAAGTGCTCAATCACTCTGTCCTTAATTATAGATTCCATTCGCTTCCCCACAGCGGCTGTTAGACTAACAGTTCTGTAATGACCTGGTTTCTCTCTCTCACCTTTCTTAAATAGTGGAGTTATATTTGCATTTTTCCAATCTAAAGGGACAATTCCTGAATCGAGAGAATAGTTTGGAAGATTATGACTAAAGCATCTCCAATTTCCTCACCGACTTCCTTTACAACCCTGGGGTGGAAACCATTGGGTCCTGGGGATTTGTCAGTCTTTCGTGCCATTATTTTTTCTCATAATGTTCTTGCTTACGTTAACTTTAGTGAGTTCCAGTCCTTGATTCATTATTAGTTTCCCTGGAATGTCGGGTATATTATCCTCTTCCTCTACTGTGAAGACCGACACACAGTAATTATTCAACAAGTCCGCCATTCCTTATTTTCATTTATTACCCGTATCTGTTCCTAAAGGGCCCACATTACCCTTGGCTACCCTTTTCCTTTTAATATAATTGTAAATGCTTTTTGTGTTAATCCTTTTATCCCTCCCAAGTTTTTTTTCGTATACCCTTTGTAGAGCTATTTATCCTTTCCACGAGGACCTAGGTCCCAGTCCGGTTCAGGTGCAGTCTGTCCCAGCGATACAGCTCCCTCCTGTCCCAGTACTGGTGTCAGTGTCCCATGAAATGGATCCCCTCCTTCCCACACCACTCCTTTGGTCACGTGTTCACCTTCCTGATCTGTTTTTTCCCAATGCCAATTTAGCACGTTCCTGAGATTACCAGTCTTGAGGTCCGGCTTTTTAATTGAGCTCCTAGCTCCTGATACTCCCTCAGCAGGACCTCCTCCCTTGTCTTCCCTATGTCATTGTTCCCAACATGGACCACGAGCAGGAGAGACCTACAGCGTGGGCCGGGACTGCAGTGAACAATTCAGAGCTCAGGGTGTACCCAGCATGTTGACTGTTTGTGTTTTCTGTTGAGCAGCAGCGTTACATGGAAGGTCGACTGTGCCTTGCAGCTTCCAGCGTGATCTTCAACCAGGTGGGAGGAGTGGCCTCCGAATCTTCTGCAGAGGAAAGTAGGTTTGATTATCTAAGAATGGTTTTGGTGTTTCAGCAATGAAATGTATGAGAAACATTCAGAGCCTTAAAAGCTCGAAGTATTGAAGTGTTTTTGCAGTAGTCATAGAGAGTCATAGAGTCATAGAGTTATACAGCACGGATAGAGGCCCTTCGGCCCATCGTGTCCGCGCCGGCCATCAGCCCTGTCTACTCTAATCCCATATTCCAGCATTTGGTCCGTAGCCTTGTATGCTATGGCATTTCAAGTGCTCATCCAAATGCTTCTTGAATGTTGTGAGGGTTCCTGCCTCCACAACCCTTTCAGGCAGTGAGTTCCAGACTCCAACCACCCTCTGGGTGAAAAAGTTCTTTCTCAAATCCCCTCTAAACCTCCCGCCTTTTACCTTGAATCTATGTCCCCTTGTTATAGTACCCTCAACGAAGGGAAAAAGCTCCTCAGTATCCATCCTATCTGTGCCCCTCATAATTTTGTACACCTCAATCATGTCCCCCCTCAGCCTCCTCTGCTCCAAGGAAAACAAACCCAATCTTCCCAGTCTCTCTTCATAGCTGAAGCGCTCCAGCCCTGGTAACATCCTGGTGAATCTCCTCTGCACCCTCTCCAAAGCGATCACATCCTTCCTGTAGTGTGGCGACCAGAACTGCACACAGTACTCCAGCTGTGGCCTAACCAGTGTTTTATACAGCTCCATCATAACCTCCTTGCTCTTATATTCTATGCCTCGGCTAATAAAGGCAAGTATCCCATATGCCTTCTTTACCACCTTATCTACCTGTTCCGCCGCCTTCAGGGATCTGTGAACTTGCACACCAAGATCCCTCTGACCCTCTGTCTTGCCTAGGGTCCTCCCATTCATTGTGTATTCCCTTGCCTTGTTAGTCCCTCCAAAGTGCATCACCTCGCACTTTTCCGGGTTAAATTCCATTTGCCACTGTTCCGCCCATCTGACCAACCCATCTATATCGTCCTGCAGACTGAGGCTATCCTCCTCGCTATTTACCACCCTACCAATCTTTGTATCATCAGCGAACTTACTGATCATACCTTTTACATTCATATCCAAGTCATTAATGTAGACCACAAACAGCAAGGGACCCAGCACCGATCCCTGTGGTACCCCACTGGCCACAGGCTTCCAGTCACAAAAACAACCTTCAACCCTCACCCTCTGCCTTCTGCCACTAAGCCAGTTTTGCATCCAAAGTGCCAAGGCACCCTGGACTCCATGGGCTCGTACCTTCTTGACCAGTCTCCTGTGCGAGACTTTATCGAAGGCCTTACTGAAATCCATGTATACCACATCCACTGCGTTACCCTCATCCACACGCCTAGTCACCCCCTCAAAAAATTCAATCAAATTAGTAGTGTTCTGTGTAGAATAATTTCCAGTCTGAAGACGTGTGTGAATCAGCCGTGATACATAGAGCTGGGTGTGGGACCGCATGGAGACTTCCCGGGGACTCCCTCTCCCCCCCCCCCCCCCCCCGCCTCTGACCATGGTGCTGACTCGGCTAGAGATGGTCCTCCCTCCAGTACTTCAGCTAACTGATCTGTCTTTGTATGTTGACAGACTATTCAGCCATGAAATGCATTGTAGCCGAAGCCAACACTGACCTAACCCACCGTTTGTGCGTGTGCAGTCTCTAATGGGAATGGTGGGCGGGGGGGGGGGGGTGGTAGATTCACTATGTAATGACCAGGAGGGCAAGCCCTGGATGATTTTCTCCCACTCCCCTTTTTCCCAGGGCACCGAGGCCAATGATAGTGCCCCAAACCCTGCCCTGGGCAGCGACCAGTTAACTGGGCCCTGATGGGGAATGGATCGGGACCTTTTGGTGTTTGTGGCTGAGTACCACATCACGTGGGGCATTCAGCCACTGAGCCAGCAGGGCGCTTCCAGAGAGCTTTGAACAGAGCCCCGAGGGGCCGATTTGGGGGAGTGAGTTTTGACCGTTTGTCCTTTCATCCCATTGTGATTCGGAAGCTGTGTCTGAAAGAAAACATCATGGCAAAGGCAGCAGCAGGCCCACCATCGCCGGACAGAGTTCATTAGAACATCGATCGGAGTTACATGGAGCAGTCTGTGCCCCCTCCCAGCGCGGGCGCCCGTGCCCCCTCCCAGCGCGGGCGCCCGTGCCCCCTCCCAGCGCGGGCGCCCGTGCCCCCTCCCAGCGCGGGCGCCCGTGCCCCCTCCCAGCGCGGGCGCCCGTGCCCCCTCCCAGCGCGGGCGCCCGTGCCCCCTCCCAGCGCGGGCGCCCGTGCCCCCTCCCAGCGCGGGCGCCTGTCCCTTACTCAGCTTCACTGCAAAAATAAAGTGTTTTCACTGAGCCAAAGTCGCGGGAGGAAGAACGAGGTGAGCTCCCCACAGTGCCAGCTGCTCTTCTAACTCAGATTGTTCCAAAACATTCAGCCCCGGGTGATTACTCAAATCTTTGCCTCATATTGTGACTCGCGGAGTGTGATCAACGGGAAACACTCAAAGCCATTTCCCTCCAACACAGGTGAAGAGGAGAGGGACCGGCGTGACCAACTCCAACAGAAGAAGGCAGAAATAGCCCGGTGTTGGATAAAGTACTGTCTCAATCTGCTGCAAGATGCGCGCAGGCTGCTCGAGGTATCTGCGATCGGTTTGTTTGGTATCTGTAGCTTTGTTCTAGGCCCCGACACACAAACACATGGTCCAGAAAGTGACTGTGACTCTAACTTCAATAAGATGAATGGTGGTGGGGGGGAAGGAGATAGAGGAGCAAATTTTCAGGCAAATTACAGAAAGATGCAAGAACTATAGAGTAGTGATAATGGGGGACTTCAATTATCCCAATATAGACTGGGACAGTAACAGTGTAAAGGGCAAAGAGGGGGAGGAATTCTTGAAATGTGAACAAGAGAACTTTCTTGATCAGTATGTTTCCAGCCCATCGGGGAAGGAAACAGTGCTGGATCTAATTCTGGGGAATGAAGTGGGGCAAGTGGAGCATGTTTCAGTGGGGGAGCATTTGGGGAACAGTGATCATAATATCATTAGGTTTAGAACTAGTTGTGGAAAAGGACAAGGAACAATCAAATATGAAAATACTAAACTGGAGGAGGGCTAATTTCAGTGAGTTAAAAAGGGATCTTGCCCTAGTGGATTGGAGTCAAAACTTGGTAGACAAAACAATAATTGAACAATGGGAGGCCTTCAAGGAGAAGATGGTTCGGGTACAGAGTAGACACATTCCCACGAGAGGGAAAGGAAGGGCATCCAAAGCTAGAGCTCCCTGGATGACTAAAAATATAGAGATTAAAATGAAACAGAAAAAGAAGGCTTATGACAAATGTAAGGTTCATAATACAGTAGAAAACCAGGCTGAATACAGAAAGTACAGAGGAGATCTAAAAAAGGGAATAAGAGGGACAAAGAGAGAGTGTGAGAATAGATTAGCGGCTAACATAAAAGGGAACCCAGAAGTCTTTTAGAAACATATAAATAGTAAAAAGGTAGTCAAAGGAAGGGTGGGACCGATTAGGGACAAAAAAGGAGATCATCTTGTGGAGGCAGAGGACATGGCTGAGGTACTAAATGAATACTTCGTATCGGTCTTCACTAGAGAAGAGGATGCTGCCAATGGAGCGGTAAAAGAGGAGGTAGTTGCGATATTGGATAGGATAAAAATAGATAAAGAGGAGGTACTTAAAAGGTTAGCAGTACTCAAAGTAGAAAAGTCACCAGGTCTGGATGGGATGCCTCCTAGGTTACTGAGGGAAGTAAGGGTGGAAATTGCAGAGGCTCTGGCCACAATCTTCCAATCCTCCTTAGATATGGGGACGGTGCCGGAGGACTGGAGGATTGCAAATGTTCAAAAAAGAGGAGAGGGATAAACCTGGCAATTACAGGCCAGTCAGCCTAACGTCAGTGGTGGGGAAACTTTTAGAGAATAATCCGGGATAAAATTAATTGCCATTTGGAAAAGTCTGGGCTAATAAATGAAAGTCAGCAGGGATTTATTAAAGGAAAATCGTGCTTGACTAACTAAAGATTGAGTTCTTTGATAAAGTAACGGAGAGGGTTGATGAGGGTAGTGCGGTTGATGTTGTGTAGATGGACTTTCAAAAGGCATTTGATAAAGTACCACATAATAGACTTGTTAGCAAAATTAAAGCCCATGGGATTAAAGGGACAGTGGGCAGTGTGGATACAAAATTGGCTAAGGGACAGAAAGCAGAGAGTAGTGGTGAACGGTTGTTTTTCAGACTGGAGGGAAGTATACAGTGGTGTTCCCCAGGGGTCAGTATTAGGACCACTGCTCTTTTTCATATATATTAATGACCTGGACTTGGGTGTACAGGGTATAATTTCAAAGTTTGCAGATGATGCAAAACTCGGAAATGAAGCAAACAACGTGGAGGAGAGTAACAGACTTCAGGAGGACACAGACAGACTGGTGAAATGGGCAGACACATGGCAGATAGAATTTAAAGCAGAGAAGTGTGAAGTGATGCATTTTGGTAGGAAGAATGAGGAGAGGCAATATAAACTAAATGTTACAATTTTAAAGGGGGTGCAGGAACAGAGAGACCTGGGGGTGTATGTACACAAATCTTTGAAGATGCAGGACAAGTTAAAAAAGCATATGAGATCCTGGGCTTTATTAATAGAGGCATTGAGTACAAAAGCAAGGAAGTTATGTTAAACCTTTATAAAACACTGGTTAGGCCTCAGCTGGAGTATTGTGTTCAATTCTGGGCACCACACTTTAGGAAGGATGTCAAGGCCTTGGAGAGGGTGCAGAGGAGATTTACTAGAATGGTACCAGGGATGAGGGACTTCAGTTATGTGGAGAGACTGGAGAAGCTGGGATTGTTCTCCTTAGAGCAGAGAAGGTTAAGGGGAGATTTGATAGAGGTATTCAAAATCATGAAGAGTTTTGACAGAGTAAAT
The DNA here is from genome assembly GCF_035084215.1 of Heptranchias perlo. Classification (NCBI taxonomy): domain Eukaryota; kingdom Metazoa; phylum Chordata; class Chondrichthyes; order Hexanchiformes; family Hexanchidae; genus Heptranchias; species Heptranchias perlo. Next base: position 51,343,543 of record NC_090345.1, on the reverse strand, counting down.
AAGGAGAAACTGTTTCCGGTGGCAGAAGGGTCGGTAACCAGAGGACACAGATTTAAGGTGATCGGCAAAAGAACCAGAGGCGACATGAGGAAACATTTTTTTACGCAGCGAGTTGTAATGATCTGGAATTCACTGCCTGAAAGGGCGGTGGAAACAGATTCAATAATAACTTTCAAAAGGGAATTGGATAAATACTTGAAGGGAAAAAATTTACAGAGCTGTGGGGAAAGAGCAGGGGATCGGGATTAAATTGATAGTTCTTTCAAAGAGTTTGCACGATGGGCCAAATGGTGTCGTTCTGTGCTTTACCTACTATGATAGCTGCAGCAGAGATTGAGAGGAAATTCAGGCAGTGAGGCCTATCCCTGTCCGGGGCACCCAGCCGGGACTGACCCCACCCCGGCCAGGACTCCCGCCCGTCCCACTTACTGCAGCTTCCAAGGGCTGCTATGTAGAAGGTAGTGGGAAGCCTTGTCGTGGTCTCCTCTCCCCCAGTGGGGCCCAGCATTTCCCTGCTGTTGGTCATGGCCTGGGCCTACAGTGGAAGCCTTGTTGCCCCTTGTGGAGGTCCCCACTGCACCACTGCCAGGATTTAGCGTCCTCACACTAACGGAATCCTTCGTGGCGGCAGGAGCTCCCCAGCGGAGTGAACTTCGACCCAGCATCAGGGGGTCAGGGCTGGCAAGGACCCGGAGATGCGGGTGGTAGTCCCTCCCAACCCCCGATGAGGAGAATTCCCCTCCCAACCCCCGATGAGGAGAATTCCCCTCCCCCCGATGAGGAGAATTCCCCTCCCATTCCCCCGATGAGGAGAATTCCCCTCCCACCCCCCCCCCCCCTGACGAGGAGAATTCCCCTCCCATTCCCCCCCGACGAGGAGAATTCCCCTCCCAACCCCCGACGAGGAGAATTCCCCTCCCATTCCCCCCCGACGAGGAGAATTCCCCTCCCAACCCCCGATGTCTCCAGTGTACTGCACAGTGGCTCCAGTAGATGGGGCTGTGGCCCAGGACTCGAGGATTGTGATGAGGCCAGCTTCTCCATTGGAAGGTGCTCTGCCTTCCTGGCCAGTGGTGCCACGGATGCCGGTCCCACTTGGATGCAGTGCCTGGCCCAAGTGGCCGTTCTCCACGTGTGACACTGTACGGTAAACCGCAAAGGGACATCTCTGCCCCACACCTCCTGGGCAAACATGGTGTCAGTGGCATGGCCACACATTAACAGTCCCTCGGCCGAGACGAGCTGAACCAGCTCATATCTGGGCTTCAACCCCGGATGGCCCCGCTCAGTGTCACCCCCCCCACCTCTGGTGGACCGACTCACTCGCCCCTGTTTGGGGTCTGGGTTCAAGACACTTTTCATCACGTATCGGGTTGCCAACTCGCGTTGAACATATTCCTGGAGGTTTGATCACATGACATCTGACCATGTAACATCGGATCACGTGACATCTGATCACGTGACACTTTCCCGCAGTTTGATGAGGGTTGGGCCCCCTCTAGTTGAATGCCTTTGCATGTGGTTTTGTGACAGCAGCTGCGGCGCAAGATTTTTCAAAATTTATTCTTGGGATGTGGGGGTTGCTGGCGAGGCCGGCATTTATTGCCCATCCCTAATTGCCCTCGAGAAGGTGGTGGTGAGCCGCCTTCTTGAACCGCTGCAGTCCGTGTGGTGACGGTTCTCCCACAGTGCTGTTAGGAAGGGAGTTGCAGGATTTTGACCCAGCGACAATGAAGGAACAGTGATATATTTCCAAGTCGGGATGGTGTGTGACTTGGAGGGGAACGTGCAGGTGGTGTTGTTCCCATGTGCCCGCTGCCCTTGTCCTTCTCGGTGGTAGAGGTTTGGGAGGTGCTGTCGACGTTCTGAGAACCAGAAGGCTGTTCGCAAGCAGGCAAAGAAAGTTTACAGGCACAGACCACAAACTCAAAGCTCCACTTCCCCCCCCCCCCCCCCACCGGGAGATTCACCTCCTCCCCCCCACCCTCCCCCCGGGAGATTCACCTCCTCCCCCCCACCCTCCCCCCGGGAGATTCACCTTCTCCACCCCCCCCCCCCCCGGGGATTCACCTTCCATCTGGCAGGGTTGGCGATTCTACGCTATATCTGTGTAGAGTTCATTTTACATGTTCGGCCCTGCTGTCGGACCTGTCAGGCACTACCCCCTCTTTACAGAGATAAACACAGGTTTAATGAGGAAAGACTTCTGTTTACAAAATCCCCTTCCCACACACCAGCGTTCAGCTCTGTTCACTTAACAGTTTGCAGTCTAAATTCCTGTTTCACTTCAAACTGCTCTCACTTGGAACAGAGTGTAACTTCAGTAATGAACTGCGTTTCTCAGTTCTTAGCAGCATTAGGACAGTCATGGGACAAAAGAATGGGGGCAGTGTGATGACAGGTTGTGCCTTTCCTTGATTCAGGAGGCTGGTGAAGTCAGTGCGGGGCGGCAGCGAGTTTTGTGAAAGAAATGTTTTTTGTGGAATGGGGAGTTCTTTACCCAGCATCCAAAGCGGCAGAGAAACTATTCCGTGGGATTGAATAGGTACACAGCTCTTTCCCAGGTGTATTTGCCCACTGATTTTATCATTAACCTCTGACAGTGTTAGATGGTAAAGGTGAAAGTGTAAATGTCATACACACTGTAGCGGCAACACCAAGGAGGCACCTTGCTGGATTGCTGTAGCTGTCGCCTTTTCTTACAGGATGATATAGGTGAACTGGATTGGGACCGGCAAGAAGAGCTGAAAATTCAACTGAGAAAAGAAGAGGAGGAGAAGGAACAGGGGAGGAAAAGTGCCGTGCTGTTTGGATCCAGCGATACGTTTGATCTGATTCAGTCTGTCGAGGAGAAGGTGAGCTACACTTACCCCGTGGACTTTGCGGAAGCCCGTGAGGTGTTCATGGTCGGACAGAACTACGTGCAAGAGGCCAAGGAGTTCTTCCAGCTTGATGCCCACGTGACGGACCACATTGAAGTGGTTCAGGATCACAGTGCCTTATTCAAGGCCCTGGCATTCTTCGAAGAGGACCAAGAGAGGCGTTGCAAGATGCACAAACGGCGCATAGACATGCTCGACACGGTCTACACGGAGTTAAACCCGCAGTATTACCTCTTGGTCTGCAGGCAGCTTCAGTTTGAGATAGGAGATACATACTATGAAATGATGGAGCTGAAGGTCTCCATCGCTAACAGGCTGGACGAGCTGGATAGTCACAACATCAAAAAAATCAACCACCTGGCCCAGTCAGCCATTGCCTACTACAACCTCTTCCTGGACTCCCTGAAGAACTCTGAGAAGAAGTTCCCCGAGAGGCTGGACGCTGACGTGGTGCGCCCAGCACTGGTGGCCAAGTTTCGCATCGGTTGGTTATACAGCAAGGTGATCACTTCTGAGCTGAAGACCCAGCTGGAGAACATGCAGCAGTCGGTGGACTGTTACCGTTTTGTGGTGGATTACTGTGAGAGCCAGCCTGAGGCAGCCAAGGTAATGGAACCTGAGCTAGAGCTCTGTGCCGAGATGGCTACCCTATTACCGGCAAGAATGGAGAAAGTAAGGGCCAAATTAGTGCCTTTCGACTAGTGACGATGCCTGAACTGCCTCATTGCCCCACCCCATTAGCTGTACTGCCCCTTGTGGAATAAACATACCCCAAACGTTTAGTGTTTTGTCTCTTCAGATGTAAACAGAAAGACTTGTATTTATATCACACCTTTCACAATATCCCAAAGTGCTTTACAGCCAATGAAGTACTTTTGAGGTGTAGTCACTGTTGTAGGAAATGTTTTTCAGTGATGTTGGTTGAGGGATAAATATTGGCCAGGACATCAGGGAGAACTCCCCTGCTCTTCTTCCAGTAGTGGCTGTGGGATCTTTTACGTCCACCTGAGAGGGCAGACGGGGCCTCGGTTTAGACGGCACCTCCGACAGTGCAGCATTCCCTCTGTACTGCACTGAAGTGTCAGCCTGGATTTTGTGCTCAAATCCCTGGAGTGAGGCTTGAACCCATGACCTCCTGACTCCGAGGCGGGAGTGCATCCACCGAGCCACGGCTGAAGTTTCGAGAAAAGCCACCCAACACATTTGTGTGCAGCTCCCCCTCTAACTACGTAGTGTGAATGACATATTCACATAAACCAGACATCACTCAACTCACATCTAGTCCAATTATTCTTTGAAAATCCAAAGTTATTGCTGCCCAAGCTCAGAACTAAATTCTGTTTAAAAGTATTTCTCAGGAATAGGAAAAGCCATCAGTCCGAAGGCTATCTCTGCTGTTCACAGATCAAGCCCATTTACCAACCCACACATATCTCTCAATCTCTTCTTCCATCACATTGTCAGTCAGTGACCTGCCCTTAGAACTTATTTCACAATTTATAGTGTCACACTAAGAACTGTTAAATGAATACAGTATTTGGCAAGTACAAAACAAAGTGTTCAGTTGCTCTTACATTATCAATAGTTGGAAATAGAAGCAGGAAATGCAAAAAAAAATTGCAGAGGTATCCTGTATAAAAAAAGTTAGCATTGGACAAAAATAGTATAGTGGTTATTTAATATACAGATATGCTACCGGGACTTGATGGTTTGACTTATAGGGAGAGGTTGGATAGACTGAGACTTTTTTCCCTGGAGAGTAGGAGGTTGAGGGGTGATCTTCTAGAAGTCTATAAAATAATGAGGGGCATAGATAAGGTAGATAGTCAAAATCTTTTCCCAAAGGTAGGGGAGTCTATAACGAGGGGACATAGATTTAAGGTGAGAGGTGAGAGATACAAAAGGGTCCAGAGGGGCAGTTTTTTCGCTCAAAGGGTGGTGAGTGTCTGGAACGAGCTGCCAGAGGCAGTAGTAGAGGCGGGTACAACTTTGTCTTTTAAAAAGCATTTGGACAGTTACATGGGTAAGATGGGTATAGAGGGATATGGGCCAAGTGCAGGCAATTGGGACTAGCTTAGTGGTATAAACTGGGCGACATGGACATGTTGGGCCGAAGGGCCTGTTTCCATGTTGTAAACTTCTATGATTCTATGATTATTTTTATAGTTACATTATTAACCTTTGGGTGGAAAAACTTGTTTCCTTATTCCTAAGTTGCTAATTTGTAACTGCTGTCCCCTGAGTTTTAAACCCTTTTGCTGCTAATCAATTTGCTTGTGTCGATTTTCTTCATTCCCTTCATGATCTTCAAACTTCAATTCTATAATCTCATAGTCTGTTCAAAGCCACAATCACTGATCATTGGCCACCCTCACACTTCTTCATTTACAACTTGCTGCTCCCTGTCTCTCATGTGGGCCTCAGAAAACCTTGGAGACTGGTTTCACTCTGACTCCCCTCGCTGTCCGTTTCCATCACTTCCAGGGCACGCACTGCCACGAAGGAGGACAGCATGTACTTATATTGTCCCCTAAACACAGTGGGGAGAAGAAATGGAATGGGCATAGAGGGAGAGTCAAGAGGGCTGACCGAGGGTTCACAGAGAGGATGGACTTTGACCGAGGGTTCACAGAGAGGATGGACTTTGACCGAGTGTTCATGGAGAGGATGGACTTTGACCGAGGGTTCACGGAGAGGATGGACTTTGACCGAGGGTTCACGGAGAGGATGGACTTTGACCGAGGGTTCACGGAGAGGATGGACTTTGACCGAGGGTTCACGGAGAGGATGGACTTTGACCGAGGGTTCACGGAGAGGATGGACTTTGACCGAGGGTTCACGGAGAGGATGGACTTTGACCGAGGGTTCACGGAGAGGATGGACTTTGACCGAGGGTTCACGGAGAGGATGGACTTTGACCGAGGGTTCACGGGGAGGATGGACTTTGACCGAGGGTTCACGGAGAGGATGGACTTTGATCGAGGGTTCACGGAGAGGATGGACTTTGACCGAGGGTTCACGGAGAGGATGGACTTTGACCGAGGGTTCACGGAGAGGATGGACTTTGACCGAGGGTTCACGGAGAGGATGGACTTTGACCGAGTGTTCACGGAGAGGATGGACTTTGACCGAGGGTTCACGGAGAGGATGGACTTTGATCGAGGGTTCACGGAGAGGATGGACTTTGACCGAGGGTTCACGGAGAGGATGGACTTTGACCGAGGGTTCACGGAGAGGATGGACTTTGACCGAGGGTTCACGGAGAGGATGGACTTTGACCGAGGGTTCACGGAGAGGATGGACTTTGACCGAGGGTTCACGGAGAGGATGGACTTTGATCGAGGGTTCACGGAGAGGATGGACTTTGACCGAGAGCTCACAGAGAGGATGGACTTTGAGGAGGATATCAATGTGAGGGAGAAGCAGAGAGGTGGAGCGAATGATTAAGGCTTGACTAAATGTGTTTAGTTTCGAGTTGGATTAAAATGATTAAGAGTAAGCACTGCTCCAGATGTGGAGGGAGGGAGCAGCTGCCCACAGGATTGACCTCCACATGACCCTGTCCCAAATCCAGAGTTTGGGTTCATTAACGTGGGTTTATTAGAATGCATTGTCATTTGGTTCTATCCTGGTGACAAGTACTTGTTGAGTGCAGGCGGCAGTACTGCTGGACCTATCGGAGGTACTCGGGGGGGGTGGGGGGACTCCCAGAATAGCCCAGGAACGCCCACAGTTACTTCATTAAAAGCTGGAAGTCAGAAGTGACCGCTTCCCACAGTCGGGATTTCTGGGCTTCATTTTGTCTAATTATTCCTCCTCAAAAGGTGCTGACTCTCAATGGGGGACTGGTCCACATCTCTCCTGAAGGTGCTGACTCATTGAGTTTCAGGCTCCATCTCTCCTGGATATGCTGACTCTCACTGGGGTTCAGGTCCCAATGTCTCCTAAAGGAGCTGTCCCTCACTGAGTTACGGTTCGCCTGCCCTCTTGAATGTTCTGAATCTCACCGGGGTATAGTCCCCTAGTTTCCTAAAAGTGCTGACTCTCATTGGGGTACAGGCCCTCTCCTCTCCTGAAGGATCTGACTCTCACTGGGGTACAGGCCCTCTCCTCTCCTGAAGGATCTGACTCTCACTGGGGTACAGGTCCCCTCCTACCCTGAAGGATCTGACTCTCACTGGGGTACAGGTCCCCTCCTACCCTGAAGGCACTGACTCTCACTGGGGTACAGGTCCCCTCCTATCCTGAAGGTGCTGACTCTCACTGGGGTACAGGTCCCCTCCTATCCTGAAGGTGCTGTATCTCACTCAGGTACATAGTTACATAGAGTCTGCAGCACAGAAAAAGGCCAGTCTGCCCAACTGGTCTATACCGGTGTTTATACTCCACATGAGCCTCCTTCCTCTTACTCCATCTAACCCTATCAGCATACCCTTCTATTCCTTTCTCCCTCATGTGTTTATCCAACTTCCCCTTAAATGCATCTGTGCTTTTTGCCTCAACTACTCCATGTGACATCAAGGCAGCATTTGACCGAGTGTGGCACCGAGGAGCCCTAGTAAAATTGAAGTCAATGGGAATCAGGGGAAAACTCTCCAGTGGCTGGAGTCATACCTAGCACAAAGGAAGATGGTAGTGGTTGTTGGAGGCCAATCATCTCAGCCCCAGGACATTGCTGCAGGAGTTCCTCAGGGCAGTGTCCTAGGCCCAACCATCTTCAGCTGCTTCATCAATGACCTTCCCTCCATCATAAGGTCAGAAATGGGGATGTTCGCTGATGATTGCACAGTGTTCAGTTCCATTCGCAACCCCTCAGATAATGAAGCAGTCCGTGCCCGCATGCAGCAAGACCTGGACAACATCCAGGCTTGGGCTGATAAGTGGCAAGTAACATTCGTGCCAGACAAGTGCCAGGCAATGACCATCTCCAACAAGAGAGAGTCTAACCACCTCCCCTTGACATTCAACGGCATTACCATCGCCGAATCCCCCACCATCAACATTCTGGGGGTCAGCATTGACCAGAAACTTAACTGGACCAGCCACATAAATACTGTGACTACAAGAGCAGGTCAGAGGCTGGGTATTCTGCAGCGAGTGACTCACCTCCTGACTCCCCAAATCCTTTCCACAATCTACAAGGCACAAGTCAGGAGTGTGATGGAATACTCTCCACTTGCCTGGATGAGTGCAGCTCCAACAACACTCAAGAAGCTCAACACCATCCAGGACAAAGCAGCCCGCTTGATTGGCACCCCATCTCCCACCCTAAACATTCACTCTCTCCACCACCGGCGCACCGTGGCTGCAGTGTGTACCATCCACAGGATGCACTGCAGCAACTCGCCAAGGCTTCTTTGATGGCACCTCCCAAACCCGCGACCTCTACCACCTCGAAGGACAAGAGCAGCAGGCACATGGGAACAACACCACCTGCACGTTCCCCTCCAAGTCACACACCATCCCGACTTGGAAATATATCGCCGTTCCTTCATCGTCACTGGGTCAAAATCCTGGAACTCCCTTCCTAACAGCACTGTGGGAGAACCTTCACCACACGGACTGCAGCGGTTCAAGAAGGCGGCTCACCACCACCTTCTCAAGGGCAATTAGGGATGGGCAATAAATATTGGCCTTGGCAGCAACGCCCACATCCCATGAACGAATAAAAAAAACTGTGGTAGCGAGTTCCACATTCTAACCACTCTCTGGGTAAAGAGATTTCTGCTGAATTCCCCATTGGATTTATTAGTGAATATTTTATATTTATGACCCCTAATTTTGGATTCCCCCACAAGTGGAAACATCTCTACATCTACCCTATCAAACCCTTTCATTATCTTAAAAATCTCTTAACAGGTCATCACTCAGCCCTCTCTTTTCTAACGAAAAGCGCCCCAGCCTGTTCAATCTTTCCTGATAAATTTATCCTCTCTGTTCTGATATCATCCTTGTGAATGTTTTTTGCACCTTCTCCGGTGCCTCTATATCCTTTCTATAATATGGAGACCAGAACTGTTCACAGTACTCCAAGTGTGGTCTAACCAAGGCTGAATACAAGTTTAACATAACTTCCCTGCTTTTCAATTCTAGAAATGAACCCCAGAACTTGATTTGCCTTTTTTATGGCCTTATTAACCTGTGTCGCTACTTTTAGTGATTTGTGTATCTGGACCCCTCGATCCCTCTACACCATTTAGACTCTTATTATCCAATCAGTACGAGGCCTCCTTATTCTTCCTACCAAAATGCACCACATCGCACTGATCTATATTGAAATTCATTTGCCAATTACACGCCCATTCTGCAAGTTTATTAATGTCTTCCTGTATTTTGTCACATTCTTCCTGTGTATTAACGACACCTCCCAATTTGGTCTCATCCACAAATTTTGAAATTGTACTTCCGATTCCCGAGTCCAAATCATTAATGTAAATGGAGAACAACAATATCCCAGCACCGATCCCTGTGGAACACCACTTCCCACCTTTCGCCAATCTGAGTAACTACCCTTAACCCCTACTCTCTGTTTTCTCTTTTGTAGCCAGCTTGCTGTGCATTGAAGGCTTGGAGAAGTCGACGATTGAACCTGGATATTCACACATGCAAAGCACGCACTTACCACTGAGCTGTATCCCCACTGACACTGGGGTACAGGCCCCCTCCTCTCCTGAAGGTGCTGACTCTCACTGGGGTCCAGGCCCCCTCCTCTCCTGAAGGTGCTGACATTTCACTGGGGTACAGGCCCCCTCCTCTCCTGAAGGTACTGACTCTCACTGGGGTACAGGCCCCCTCCTCTCCTGAAGGTGCTGACATTTCACTGGGGTACAGGCCCCCTCCTCTCCTGAAGGTACTGACTCTCACTGGGGTACAGGCCCCCTCCTCTCCTGAAGGTGCTGACTCTCACTGGGGTACAGGCCCCCTCCTCTCCTGAAGGTACTGACTCTCACTGGGGTCCAGGCCCCCTCCTCTCCTGAAGGTGCTGACTCTCACTGGGGTACAGGCCCCCTCCTCTCCTGAAGGTACTGACATTTCACTGGGGTCCAGGCCCCCTCCTCTCCTGAAGGTGCTGACTCTCACTGGGGTACAGGCCCCCTCCTCTCCTGAAGGTGCTGACTCTCACTGGGGTACAGGTCCCCTCCTCTCCTGAAGGTACTGACTCTCACTGGGGTACAGGTCCCCTCCTCTCCTGAAGGTGCTGACTCTCACTGGGGTACAGGTCCCCTCCTCTCCTGAAGGTACTGACTCTCACTGGGGTACAGGTCCCCTCCTCTCCTGAAGGTGCTGACTCTCACTGGGGGACATCTTGTTGTCATCTTGTTACACCTCAGAGAGACCCTGCTTCAATGGCTGAGCTGAGTAAGCCAATCCCAGGCTGGGCTGCTCTTGGAGAGCTGCAATTGGCCTCAGTGCCCTTGGCCTATGAAGGGGGGGAGGGAGTTTAATCAGCCAGGGACCTCCCTCCTAATCACCATCCAGTGACTTCTGCTGGATGTCGGAGGTACTGTGGGATAGTCTATGACAGCCCCCTTGGTTGAATAACCTGCTGTGCATGCCCACACAGGAAGAAGGTCCAGGCAGGTGAGGGTAGTTGCTGCCAGTGACCTGTACTCCAGCACCTCCAGGAGAGGATGGGAGAACAGCAGTGGGGAGGGAAACGAACCAGGAGCAGTTTGATGGTCACAATCAGTCACAGCATGAGACCGTTTAGCTGTGGAAATTGTGGCTTCTCTTGCAATACCAAACGTCAGTGTGACAGTCTGCAATATCCTGTTTTTAACGGGTCCTTTACCTTATCTCGGCCTCCAAAGAAAGGTTTGTGTCACCACTGACACAAGATGAGGTCTGGTGATGGGGTGGTTGTACAATTCACCCAGACTCCACCCAATGGAAAGGCTCCTCACTCAAACTATCGTCCAGCTCTCAGAGAAATCAAGGGAACAATGTTTTACTGAGAAGGTTTTTGGAAAATGCCTTTGTTTCTCTTTAGGGAGGGTGAAGGGACAAAGGTCAGAGGGAGGGGGAAGGGCCGAGGGGTCAGAGGGAGGGGGAAAGTCGAGGGGTCCATTTTGTTAAAATGCCATTAAGTACCAGAGCTGTTATAATGGATTTGTTAAACCAGCCCAACCAGTCCATGTTAGGAACATAGGAACAGGAGGAGGCCGTTCAGCCCCTCGAGCCTGTTCCGCCATTCAATTCGATCATGGCTGATCAGTATCTTAACTCCATCTCCCCACCTTGGTTCCATAACCCTTAATACCCTTACCTCACAAAAATCTATCAATCTCAATTTTGAAATTTTCAACTGACCCCCAGTCTCAACAGCTTTTGGGGGAGAGAGTTCCAGATTTCCACTCCCCTTTGTGTGAAGAACTGCTTCCTGACATCACCCCTGAACGGCCTAGCTCTAATTTTAAGGTGATGCCCCCTTGTTCTGGACTCTCCCACCAGAGGAAATAGTTTCTCAAATCCTTTATTCATCTTAAACACCTCAATTAGATCACCCCTCAATCTTCTATATTCAAGAGAATACAAGCCTAATCTATGCAACCTGTCCACATAATTTAACCCTTATAGCCCTGGTATCATCCAGGTCTGCGCAGCACCCCCTCCAAGGCCAATAAATCCTTCCTGAGGTGCGGTGCCCAGAACTGAACGCAGTGTTTATCCTGCACACGAACAGTGTCCTAATCTCATGGGCCGGCCCTGTTCCCATATCCCTTTCTCCCCATTTGCTATCTAATCTATTCCTAACTATTGACATGGTCTCTGCTTCAATCACTAACTCCGATTGTGTATTCCACAGTCTCTCAACCCTTTGTGTAAAAAGGTTTCTCCTGCTCTCTGTCCTTGAATAAACGTCCCCTTCAATCACTCGAAACGCCCTGTTTCGATCCATTCTGCCCCGTCCCTTCATAATTTGAAACAAATCAACCCTTAATTCTCACGCAAACAGCCACAATTTTTCAAGACTTTCTCCATATTTGTATTTCTTGGTATCGGGCAGGATCCCGGTGAATTGACCCTGCCCTTTCTCCATATTTGTATTTCTTGGTATCGGGCAGGATCCCGGTGAATTGACCCTGCCCTTTCTCCATATTTGTATTTCTTGGTATCGGGCAGGATCCCGGTGAATTGACCCTGCCCTTTCTCCATATTTGTATTTCTTGGTATCGGGCAGGATCCCGGTGAATTGACCCTGCCCTTTCTCCATATTTGTATTTCTTGGTATCGGGCAGGATCCCGGTGAATTGACCCTGCCCTTTCTCTCTTGCCCCAACATCCTTCCTGTCGTGGAGTCCGATTGAAACTATTGCATTGTGTGTTTCAATCACCCAGTCAGGAAGTTTGAGACAGTTTGTAAGAAATACGGTTTCTAGACCAAATCATAATCTTATATCCCATCCTGCAAAGCTTCAGGCGCTTGGCTAAGAAGTGATGCTGTGGGAAGTGCAGTCCCAGTGTATGTGAGAATACAAAGGGAGCCAACATTCACAGGAAATGAGAAGTCTGACATCAGGCCATCAGGCAAAGTGATTGGGAATATTGCAGAGACAATAGAAGCCTGAAACAGACACATTGAAGGCCAATTGTCAGAAACAGATAAATGGAAGTCCCAAGGTATAATCAAAGACCCAGGACCTGGACACAGACTAATCCTGTTATGTTAATTACAGGAGCTTTGTTCAGATAATTAGGTAACTTACATCATTAGCACATACAGGGTGAGATGTCTGCATCCAAACAATCAAAATAAACAGAAAGATAAGGATGTGTCCCTCCTTCATAAGATAATGGACAACAGTTAACACCATAGAATGGATAAAGGTGTCTGGAACAATGGGCGCCCTCGGGGGAAGGTGTCCAGAACAGATGACATCATGGGGCAAAGACGTTAAGCTACAAGAAGCAAATATGCTTCAGAAAGATATAAGAACTGGGGCGCTGTCCTACTAAAAGTCAGAAGCAGCTTCTCAGGACGACAGAGATTCACACACCCTACAGACCAGGTCTGATCAGCCTGACATCTCCGAGGGACAGTTTGTACCATTCTTGTTTATTTGATATAACTGTATTAGAACGTTGTTATATAAATACTTGTTGTTTGGTAGAACCACATCAGAATGTTTTTCTTGTGTCTATAACAAAGCTTGCACATTCGACCACTCTCGGGCCCGAATTGTCCTGGAGGTTATTAATAAGAAGGATTAACAATCTTTGATAGCATTAATAATAACATATTTCCAACATTTCTGGCATCGCTGGGTGGGTTCGAGTTGAAGTGATTGGTAATGTGTGAGATTTATTATAAGATGACTCCGTGGTAAATTAGACGTCGGAGAGGAGTGTACGGTTGGAATCGATTCCTCTGGGGGAGTGTACGGTTGGAATCGATTCCTCTGGGGGAGTGTACGGGTGGAATCGATTCCTCTGGGGGAGTGTACGGTTGGAATCGATTCCTCTGGGGGAGTGTACGGGTGGAATCGATTCCTCTGGGGGAGTGTACGGGTGGAATCGATTCCTCTGGGGGAGTGTACAGTTGGAATCGATTCCTCTGGGGGAGTGTACGGTTGGAATCGATTCCTCTGGGGGAGTGTACGGGTGGAATCGATTCCTCTGGGGGAGTGTACGGGTGGAATCGATTCCTCTGGGGGAGTGTACGGGTGGAATCGATTCCTCTGGGGGAGTGTACGGTTGGAATCGATTCCTCTGGGGGAGTGTACGGTTGGAATCGATTCCTCTGGGGGAGTGTACGGTTGGAATCGATTCCTCTGGGGGAGTGTACGGGTGGAATCGATTCCTCTGGGGGAGTGTACGGGTGGAATCGATTCCTCTGGGGGAGTGTACTGTTGGAATCGATTCCTCTGGGGGAGTGTACGGGTGGAATCGATTCCTCTGGGGGAGTGTACGGGTGGAATCGATTCCTCTGGGGGAGTGTAAGGTTGGAATCGATTCCTCTGGGGGAGTGTACGGTTGGAATCGATTCCTCTGGGGGAGTGTACGGTTGGAATCGATTCCTCTGGGGGAGTGTACGGTTGGAATCGATTCCTCTGGGGGAGTGTACAGTTGGAATCGATTCCTCTGGGGGAGTGTACGGTTGGAATCGATTCCTCTGGGGGAGTGTACAGTTGGAATCGATTCCTCTGGGGGAGTGTACAATTCCTGGGTAGCGATAGCGATATCGAGATATATATATATATATCTTTACAGAAACCATGACAAAGATGTAAGTCGGTTTGGTGTCGACAGTTCAGAAATATGTTGATGGTTAATTCGGGTTCTGTGGAACCCTTGTGAAAGGTATTGATAATATAGAAGACTCGGAGGTCATGGTACAGACCCTCATTCAGGAAAAGAAACTTAAGAACGGTCGTTGGAAAGCTGTCCCATTACTGTGGAAAACTCTCAGAGAAACAAGTTAAAGACAGAATTAAATAAACAGGAAGTAGAAACGGAAAAAAGTCAGAAATAATTGGCTGACGTAACATTGTGTTGTGTAACTCTGACGGCCTCAGTATCCTGGTTGCAGACAGAGTTTAGCTGTAAGGCACGACCAATGGGAGAATACCAGGCGGCCCTGGAGGAGAAAACGGAGCTCGTGGAGAACCTCGAGGTGACAGTGGAGGAATTAGGGTCCACGCTGCGAGGGGTGCTTAGCTAGAATGAAGAAGATCAGCGCAAGGCCGACAAACAGGGCAATCAGGGGCAATCACGGGCAATCAGGGGCAATCAGGGGCAGTCAGGGGAAATCATGGGCAATCGGGGCAATCACGGGCAATCAGGGGCAATCGGGGCAATCAGGGGCAGTCAGGGGAAATCAGGGGCAATCAGGGGCAGTCAGGGGAAATCAGGGGCAATCACGGGCAGTCAGGGGCAATCACGGGCAATCGGGGCAATCACGGGCAATCACAGGCAATCAGGGGCAATCACAGGCAATCGGGGCAATCACAGGCAATCAGGGGCAATCACAGGCAATCGGGGCAATCACAGGCAATCAGGGGCAATCGGGGCAATCAGGGGCATTCACGGGCAATCAGGGGCAATCGGGGCAATCACAGGCAATCAGGGGCATTCATGGGCAATCACGGGCAATCAGGGGCATTCACGGGCAATCGGGGCAATCAGGGGCATTCACGGGCAATCACAGGCAATCGGGCAATCAGGGGCATTCACGGGCAATCACAGGCAATCACGGGCAATCAGGGGCAATCACGGGCAATCAGGGACATTCATGGGCAATCAGGGGCAATCACGGGCAATAAGGGGCAATCAGGGGCATTCATGGGCAATAAGGGGCAATCACGGGCAATAAGGGGCAATCAGGGGCATTCATGGGCAATAAGGGGCAATCAGGGGCAATCACAGGCAATAAGGGGCAATCACAGGCAATCAGGGGCAATCACGGGCAATCACGGGCAATAAGGGGCATTCATGGGCAATAAGGGGCAATCACAGGCAATAAGGGGCAATCACAGGCAATCAGGGGCAATCGGGCAATCAGGGGCATTCAGGGGCATTCACGGGCAATCAGGGGCAATCACAGGCAATCAGGGGCAATCACAGGCAATAAGGGGCAATCACAGGCAATAAGGGGCAATCAGGGGCAATCACAGGCAATCACGGGCAATAAGGGGCAATCAGGGGCATTCATGGGCAATAAGGGGCAATCAGGGGCAATCACAGGCAATAAGGGGCAATCACGGGCAATCAGGGGCAATCACAGGCAATAAGGGGCAATCATGGGCAATCACAGGCAATCACGGCCAATCAGGCAATCACAGGCAATCACAGGCAATCACGGGCAATCAGGGGCAATCACAGGCAATCACAGCCAATCAGGGGCAATCACAGGCAATCACGGGCAATCAGGGGCAATCACAGGCAATCACGGACAATCAGGGGCAATCACAGGCAATAAGGGGCAATCACAGGCAATCAGGGGCAATCACAGGCAATCACAGGCAATCAGGGGCAATCACAGGCAATCAGGGGCAATCACAGGCAATCACAGGCAATCAGGGGCAATCACGGGCAATCACGGGCAATCAGAGGCAATCACGGGCAATCAGGGGCAATCACAGGCAATCACGGCCAATCAGGGGCAATCACGGGCAATCAGGGGCAATCACAGGCAATCATGGGCAATCACAGGCAATCAGGGGCAATCACAGGCAATCACGGCCAATCAGGGGCAATCACAGGCAATCAGGGGCAATCACAGGCAATCAGGGGCAATCACGGGCAATCACGGGCAATCAGGGGCAATCACAGGCAATCAGGGGCAATCACAGGCAATCACGGGCAATCGGGCAATCACAGGCAATCAGGGGCAATCACAGGCAATCACAGGCAATCACAGGCAATCAGGGGCAATCACAGGCAATCACGGCCAATCAGGGGCAATCACAGGCAATCACGGGCAATCAGGGGCAATCACAGGCAATCACAGGCAATCAGGGGCAATCACAGGCAATCACGGCCAATCAGGGGCAATCACAGGCAGTCAGGGGCAATCACGGGCAATCACGGGCAATCAGGGGCAATCACGGCCAATCAGGGGCAATCACAGGTAATCACGGGCAATCACGGGCAATCACGGGCAATCAGGGGCAATCACAGGCAATCAGGGGCAATCAGGGGCAATCACAGGCAATCAGGGGCAATCAGGGGCAATCACGGCCAATCAGGGGCAATCACGGGCAATCACGGGCAATCAGGGGCAATCACAGGCAATCAGGGGCAATCAGGGGCAATCACAGGCAATCACGGGCAATCAGGGGCAATCACAGGCAATCACGGGCAATCAGGGGCAATCACAGGCAATCACAGGCAATCAGGGGCAATCAGGGGCAATCACAGGCAATCACGGGCAATCAGGGGCAATCAGGGGCAATCACGGGCAATCTGGGGCAATCACAGGCAATCACGGCCAATCAGGGGCAATCACAGGCAATCACGGCCAATCAGGGGCAATCACGGGCAATCACGGGCAATCACAGGCAATCACGGGCAATCAGGGGCAATCACGGGCAATCAGGGGCAATCACAGGCAATCACGGGCAATCACGGGCAATCGGGCAATCACAGGCAATCACAGGCAATCACAGGCAATCAGGGGCAATCAGGGGCAATCACGGCCAATCAGGGGCAATCACAGGCAATCACGGGCAATCAGGGGCAATCACAGGCAATCACAGGCAATCACGGGCAATCAGGGGCAATCAGGGGCAATCACAGGCAATCAGGGGCAATCAGGGGCAATCACAGGCAATCAGGGGCAATCACAGGCAATCACGGGCAATCACGGGCAATCACAGGCAATCAGGGGCAATCACAGGCAATCAGGGGCAATCACAGGCAATCAGGGGCAATCACAGGCAATGTCAAAAAGAGATTAATAAATTAAAAGAGCAATTGAAACTACATAAGGATATAATGTTTGCAGTAACCAAAAGACAAATTAGTCCCGGTAATAGCAGGAGTGGGTCCCCTGGGAAGAGATACAATATAAGGATTTGACTGCAGCAGCCTATGAGTATGAGAACAGGCAGGGGTAAGAAAGAGAGAGGGAGCCATTGAACGAGGGAGAAACTGGCCGAGGTCCCAAGGCTAGAATGAATCCAATAAAGGCACTTAAGCTGAGTGGGACAGGGGAGTCCACAGGAGAAATGACTGTCCCATCTGATAGCCGGCAGTTCAAAGAGTTGGGGCAGGACATCCCGGTAATAAAGGTCCGAGAGCCTGACTATGATCGAGCAAACCTCCGGTCTACACCAATGTGATAACAAGGAAAGGATAAAGTTTTTACTTTGTATATGTCACCCCGAGGTATATAAGGCACTACCCAGACTCTTCCATCACCATCCCTGGGTACGTCCTGTCCCACCGGCAGGACAGACCGACCAGAGGTGGCGGTACAGTAATATACAGTCAGGAGGGAGTGACCCTGGGAGTCCTCAACATTGACTCCGGACCCCATGAAATCTCATGGCATCAGGTCAAACATGGGCAAGGAAACCTCCTGCTGATTACCACCTACCGTCCTCCCTCAGCTGATGAATCAGTCCTCCTCCATGTTGAGCACCAATTGGAGGAAGCACTGAGGGTAGCAAGGGCACAGAATGTACTCTGGGTGGGGGACTTCAATGTCCATCACCAAGAGTGGCTCGGTAGCACCACTATTGACCGAACTGACCGAGTCCTGAAGGACATAGCTGCGGCAGGTGGTGAGCGAACCAACACGAGGGAAAAACTTACTTGACCTCGTCCTCACCAATCTATCTGTCGCAGATGCATCTGTCCATGACAGTATTGGTAGGAGTGACCACCGCACAATCCTCGTGGAGACGAAGTCCTGTCTTCGCACTGAGGACACCATCCAACGTGTTGTGTGGCACTATCACCGTGCTAAATGGGATAGATTCAGAACAGATCTAGCAGCTCAAAGCTGGGCATCCATGAGGCACTGTGGGCCATCAGCAGCAGCAGAATTGTATTCCAGCACAATCTGTAACCTCATGGCCCGGCATATTCCTCACTCTACCATTACCAACAAGCCAGGGGATCAACCCTGGTTCAATGAGGAGTGTAGAAGAGCATGCCAGGAGCAGCACCAGGCGTACCTAAAAATGAGGTGCCAACCTGGTGAAGCTACAACTCAGGACCACATGCATGCTAAACAGCGGAAGCAACGTGCTATAGACAGAGCTAAGCGATTCCACAACCAACGGATCAGATCAAAGCTCTGCAGTCCTGCCACATCCAGTCGTGGACAATTAAACAACTAACGGGAGGAGGAGGCTATGTAAACATCCCCATCCTCAATAATGGCGGAGTCCAGCACGTGAGTGCAAAAGACAAGGCTGAAGCGTTTGCAACCATCTTCAGCCAGAAGTGCAGAGTGGATGATCCATCTCGGCCTCCTCCTGATATCCCCACCATCACAGAAGCCAGTCTTCAGCCAATTTGATCCACTCCACGTGATATCAAGGAACGGCTGAGTGCACTGGATACAGCAAAGGCTATGGGCCCTGACAACATCCCAGCTGTAGTGCTGAAGACTTGTGCTCCAGAACTAGCTGCACCTCTAGCCAAGCTGTTCCAGTACAGCTACAACACTGGCATCTACCCGACAATGTGGAAAATTGCCCAGGTATGTCCTGTCCACAAAAAGCAGGACAAATCCAATCCGGCCAATTACCGCCCCATCAGTCTACTCTCAATCATCAGCAAAGTGATGGAAGGTGTCGTCGACAGTGCTATCAAACGGCACTTACTCACCAATAACCTGCTTATCGATGCTCAGTTTGGGTTCCGCCAGGACCACTCGGCTCCAGACCTCATTACAGCCTTGGTCCAAACATGGACAAAAGAGCTGAATTCCAGAGGTGAGGTGAGAGTGACTGCCCTTGACATCAAGGCAGCATTTGACCGAGTGTGGCACCAAGGAGCCCGAGTAAAATTGAAGTCAATGGGAATAAGGGGGAAAACTCTCGAGTGGCTGGAGTCATACCTAGCACAAAGGAAGATGGTAGCGGTTGTTTGAGGCCAATCATCGCAGCCCCAGGACATTGCTGCAGGAGTTCCTCAGGGCAGTGTCCTAGGCCCAACCATCTTCAGCTGCTTCATCAATGACCTTCCCTCCATCATAAGGTCAGAAATGGGGATGCTCGCTGATGACTGCACAGTGTTCAGTTCCATTCGCAACCCCTCAGATAATGAAGCAGTCCGAGCCTGCATGCAGCAAGACCTGGACAACATCCAGGCTTGGGATGATAAGTGGCAAGTAACATTTGCCCCAGACAAGTGCCAGGCAATGACTATCTCCAACAAGAGAGAGTCTAACCACCTCCCATTGACATTCAACGGCATTACCATCGCCGAATCCCCCACCATCAACATCCTGGGGGTCACCATTGACCAGAAACTTAACTGGACCAGCCACATAAATACTGTGGCTACAAGAGCAGGTCAGAGGCTGGGTATTCTGCAGCGAGTGACTCACCTCCTGACTCCCCAAAGCCTTTCCACCATCTACAAGGCACAAGTCAGGAGTGTGATGGAATACTCTCCACTTGCCTGGATGAGTGCAGCTCCAACAACACTGAAGAAACTCAACACCACCCAGGACAAAGCAGCCCGCTTGATTAGCACCCCATCCACCACCCTAAACATTCACTCCCTTCACCACCGGTGCACCGTGGCTGCAGTGTGCACCATCCACAGGATGCACTGCAGCAACTCGCCAAGACTTCTTCGACAGCGCCTCCCAAACCCGCGACCTCTACCACCTAGAAGGACAAGAGCAGCAGGCACATGGGAACAACACCACCTGCACGTTCCCCTCCAAGTCACACACCATCCCGACTTGGAAATATATCGCCGTTCCTTCATCGTCGCTGGGTCAAAATCCTGGAACTCCCTTCCTAACAGCACTGTGGGAGAACCTTCACCACACTGACTGCAGCAGTTCAAGAAGGCAGCTCACCACCACCTTCTCAAGGGCAATTAGGGATGGGCAATAAATGCCGGCCTCACCAGCGACGCCCACATCCCATGAACGAATAAAAAAAAACCCAGGAGACTTTAAAAATGGGAAAGGTACCTGTGAGGAAGTTAGAGGGAGTGTATGGAAAACCACGGGGCACGGAACAGCTTCAAACCGGACAGTCGTGAAAGGGTTACTAGAATGTGGGCAGGAAAATAACAAAAACCCACAGGCTTTTGCAGACAGATTATGGAACCATTATAGAGGTGCCTTCCCAGCGGAAGACCATAATGGTTTGGACCGTCCTGGCATAAGGCAGTGGGGCCAGTATCTCCGAGGGCATTGAATGATAAATATGGGACCATTAACGACATATATGATCCCAGGGTAGCAACCTGTGATGAGACGTGTATGGGGTGGATGAACCACAAATGGGAATGCTTTTAGGCAAGGACGGCCAAGAATACACGTGGTGCAAACCCAGAGGCCCAACAGCCCCACCCTGAAGGAACGAGGGAAGATCCCAGTAATGTCCTGCCCCCTCGGCCCCAACCAGACACCGGTCGGGGCCAGAATTTTGGTATTGTGGCCAGGCAGGTCATTTCTTAGGCTGCTGCTCACCTTTAAAGAAGATGATTTTTTTTTCTGGCAAAAAAAAGAATCTCTAAAGCAAACACGTGGGTGTGAGGAGAACTGTGTGGAAAGTTCCCGATTTAAGCTGGATGCTTTGGAGATTCTGCTCCAGGAGACGCACTGAAAGAGGAGGCCCATCTCTGGGACACAGAAGGATATTCGCCTGTAAAAATTTGGGGGCAAAGAGAGTGAATGCTGCCCCAAGCAAAACACTCAAACAACCTTTGGAATGCTTACCATACATGGCCATATTTCAGCACGGCATCAAAACAAGCTGCAACTTACAATCTGAAACCTTAAAGGGATCTTCACTCAGCACATCCGTCTCACATGTCCAAGCCGTGTGAGGTGTGATCCATGACCGGTACTTGTGACTCTGTGAAGTCAATTTTTAAAAATTCATTCATGGGATGTGGGCGTCGCTGGCGAGGCCGGCATTTATTGCCCATCCCTAATTGCCGTTGAGAAGGTGGTGGTGAGCCGCCTTCTTGAACCGCTGCAGTCCGTGTGGTGAAGGTTCTCCCACAGTGCTGTTAGGAAGGGAGTTCCAGGATTTTGACCCAGCGATGATGAAGGAACGGCGATATATTTCCAAGTCGGGATGGTGTGTGACTTGGAGGGGAACGTGCAGGTGGTGTTGTTCCCATGTGCCTGCTGCTCTTGTCCTTCTAGGTGGTAGAGGTCGCGGGTTTGGGAGGCGCTGTCGAAGAAGCCTTGGCGAGTTGCTGCAGTGCATCCTGTGGATGGTACACACTGCAACCACAGTGCGCCGGTGGTGAAGGTTCCCAAAGGATTGTGGGTATAGAAAGCACTACAACACTGTGGTGCCAATTCTCTGCCCACAGTTGCTCCGAGTGTGACTCAATGCTGGGAGTGTGGGATGGGTGAAGTTATTTACCAAGTGGTGATTCATCCAGTCCTACCTCCTCAACCTCACTATCTCAATTCTCAGGGGTGAGTGTAGAGGAACTGTTGCTTGCAGCAGTAGTGAACATGATCCTCCAGACCTAGAGGTGGTAATCTCAGGATTATTGCCTGAGCCACGTGCTAATTGGCATAGGGACAAACAGATCAGGAAGGTTTGTAAGACTGGTGTGGGAAGGAGGAGTTCTATTTCATGTGACACTAGCACCAGTACTGGGACAGGAGGGAGCTGAACCGGAGTGGGACCAATGTCATAAGATCATAAGAAATAAGAGCAGGAGTAGGCCATACAGTCCCTCGAGCCTGCTCCCCCATTCAATCAGATCAAGGCTGATCTTCTACCTCAACTCCACTTTCCCGTCCAATCCCCATATCCCTCGATTCCCCTAGAGTCCAAAAATCTATCGATCTCAGCCTTGAATATACTCAACGACTGAGCATCCACTGGGGTAGAGAATTGCAAAGATTCACAACCCTCTGAGTGAAGAAATTCCTCCTCATCTCAGTCTTAAATGGCAGACTCCTTATCCTGAGACTATGCCCCCTAGTTCTAGACTCTCCAGCCAGGGGAATCAGCCTCTCAGCATCTACACTATGAAGCCCTCTTAGAATCTTATATGTTTCAATGTGATCACCTCTCATTCTTCTAAACTCCAGAGAGTAAAGGCCCACTCTACTCAATCTCCTCTCATAGGACAACCCTCTCATCTCAGGAATCAATCTAGTGAACCTTCGTTGCACTGCCTCTAAGACGAGTATATCCTTCCTTAGAGAAAGAGACCAAAACTGTACACAGTCCTCCAGGTGAGGTCTCACCAAGGCCCTGCACAATTGTAGTCAGACTTCCTTACTTTTGTACTCCAACCCCCTTGCAATAAAGGCCAACATACCATTTACCTCCCTAATTGCTTGCTGTACCTGCATGTTAACTTTGTGTGTTTCTTGCACAAGGACACCCAAATCCCTCTGAACACCAACATTTAATAGTTTCTCACCATTTAATAAATATTCTATTTTTCCTACCAAAGTGAATAACCTCACATTTCCCCACATTATACTCCATCTGCCACCTTCTTGCCCACTCACTTAACTTGTCTATATCCCTTTGCAGACTCTTTGTGTCCTCCTCACAGTTTACTTTCCCACCTAGCTTTGTATCATCAGCAAACTTGGATACATTACACTCGGTCCCTTCATCTAAGTCATTAATATAGATTGTAAATAGCTGAGGCCCAAGCACTGATCCTTACAGCACCCCACTAGTTACAGTCTGTCAACCTGAAAATGACCCGTTTATCCCTACTCTCTGTTTTCTGTCCGTTAATATATTACCCTCAATTCCATGAGCTCTAAACTTATGTAACAGTTGTGTGGCACCTTATCGAATGCCTTTTGAAAATCCAAACATACGACATCCACTGGTTCCCCTTTATCTACCCTGCTAGTTACATCCTCAAAAAACTCGAATAGCGGAAAGGATAAACAGGGCGGTGGATAAGACTTTAAACTGGTAATATAGGGGGAGGGATCTAATGAAAATAATGGCAGCCTGAAGATAAAAGAAATAAGAGATGAGAGGACAGGTCAGACCACAGTAAGGAATACGGGTAACAGAAACGGTCAGGGAACAGATACAGTTATAGAACTTAAGAACAGAATAACTATTAAAAATAAAACGAAAGGAACAATTAATAAAAACAAATTAAATTGCCTGTACAGCAATGTGCACAATATCTGAAACAAAACAGAGGAACTGGAGGCAATAATTCCGAGCGAGGAGCCAGATGTAGTAGGGATAACTGAAACATGGATAATAAAGAAGAGGATTGGCCGTTAAATATTGTGGGATATAATGTATTTAAAAAGGATAGAGGAGGAGTGGGGGGGGTAAATTTCAAAATTTGTGGATGACACCAAATTGGGGGTATAATTAATACTGAAGAGGATTGGGACAAAATACAGGAAGACTTTAATAAACCTGCAGAATGGGTATGTAATTGGCAAATGAATTTCAATATAGATCAGTGTGAGGTGGTACATTTTGGTAGGAAGAATAAGGAGGCCGCGTACTGATTGGATAATAAGAGACAGAATGGTGTAGAGGAGCAGAGGGATCTGGGGGTACAGATACACAAATCACTGAAAGTAGCGACACAGGTTATTAAGGCCATAAAAATTGCCAACCAAGCACTGAGGTTCATTTCTAGAGGAAAAGAATTTAAGCAGAGAAGTTATGTTAAACTTGTACAGAACCTTGGTTAGACCACACTTAGATTACTGTGAACAGTTCTGGTCTCCATATTATAAAAAGGATATAGAAACACTGGAGAAAGTGCAGAAAAGATTCATAGGGATGATACCTGAACTGAGAGGATATAACTATCAAGAAAGACTTCTTTACCCAGAGAGTGGTTAGAATGTGGAACTCGCTACCACAAGGAGTAGTTGAGGCAAATAGCATAGATGCATTTAAGGGGCAGTGAGATAAATACATGAGGTAGGACGAATAAGGAAACTACATACTGCTTGGATAATCAGAGTCTAAATTGGGTAGACGAGCAGAGGGATCTGGGTATACAGGTACACATCACTGAAAGCAGTGACGCAGGTTAATAAAGCCATAAAAAAGCAAACCAAGCACTGGAGTTCATTTCTACAGGGATAGAATTGAAAAGCAGAGAAGTTATGTTAAACTTGTATAGAACCTTGGTTGGACCACACTTGGAGTACTGTGCACAGTTCTGGTCTCCATATTATAAAAAGGATATAGAGGCACTGGAGAAGGTGCAAAAAAAATTCACAAGGATGATACCAGAGGATAAACTTATCAGGAAAGATTGAACAGGCTGGGGCGCTTTTCGTTAGAAAAGAGAGGGCTGAGTGATGACCTGATAGAGGTCTTTAAAATAATGAAAGGGTTTGATAGGGTAGATGCAGAGAAAATGTTTCCACTTGTGGGGGAGTCCAAATCTAGAGGTCATAAATATAAAATAGTCGCTAATAAATCCAAATGGGGAATTCAGGAGAAACTTCTTTCCCCAGAGAGTGGTGAGAATGTGGAACTCACTATCACGTGGAGTAGTTGAGGTGAATAGTACAGATGCTTTTAAGGGGAAGCTGGATAAACACATGAGGGAGAAAGGAATAGAAGGATATGCTGATAGGGTGAGATGAAGTAGGGAGGGAGGAGGCTTGTGTGGAGCATAAACACCGGGATAGACCAGTTGGGCCGAGTGGCCTGTTTCTGTGCTGTACACTCGATGTTAAGGGCACAATGCAACACCTCTTTCTCATTCCAAACACACTCACCTCTTCCATTCTGAGCAGGACAGAAATGAGGACTTCAGGGGCTCAGCCACAAAAAGAAAAATGCCGGCCTCACACAAGCAGTTATACCAAGGCCTGTCGAGGAGTCCCTCATCTTCTACAGTCTGCTCTCCCACTGATCACAGGAGTGGCAGTGGGACTACCGGGGTGGCAATAGGGCTATGGGAGTGGCAGTGTGGCTATGGGAGTGGCAGTGGGGCTATGGGAGCGTCAGTAGGGCTACGGGAGTGGCAGTGGGGCTACGGGAGTGGCAGTGGGACTATGGGAGTGGCAGAAGGGCTACGGGATTGGCAGTGGCCCCACGGGAGTGACAGTGGGACTATGGGAGCGGCAGTGGGGCTATGGGAATGGCAGTGGGACTATGGGAGCGGCAGTGGGACTATGGGAGTGGCAGAAGGGCTACGGGAGTGGCAGTGGGGCTACGGGAGTGACAGTGGGACTATGGGAGTGGCAGTGGCCCCACGGGAGTGACAGTGTGGCTGTGGGAGTGGGAGTCGGACTATAGGAGTGGCAGTGGAATTATAGGAGTGGCAGTGGGGCAATGGGAGTGGCAGTGGTCCTATGGGAGAGGCAGTGGGACTATAGGAGTGGCAGTGGAACTATGGGAGTGACATTGGGGCTATGAGAATGGCAGTGGTGCTATGGGAGAGGAAGTAGGGCTATGGGAGTGACAGTGTGACTATCAGAGTGGCAGTGGGGCTACGGGAGTGACAGTGGGGCTATGCGAGTGACAGGTGGCAATGGGAGCGACAGTGGGGCTATGCGAGTGACAGTGGGCAATGGGAGCGTCAGTGGGGCTATGGAAGTGGTGGTGGGACTATCAGAGTGACAGTGGGATTATCAGAGTGACAGCAGGGCTATGGGAGTGACAGTGGGACTATCCTAATGGCAGTGAGACTATGGGAGTGACAGTGGGACTATCGGAATGGCAGTGGGACTATGAGAATGACAGTGGGACTATGAGAATGACAGTGGGACTATTGGAATAGCAATGGGACTATGGGAGTGACAGTGGGACTATGGGAGTGACAGTGGGGCTATCGGAATGGCAGTGGGGCAATGGGAGTGACAGTGGCACTATCAGAATGGCAGTGGGATTATGGGAGTGGCGGTGGGACTATGGGAGTGACAGTGGGACTCTGGGAGTGACAGTGGGGCTATCGGAATGGCGGTGGGAATATGTGAGTGACAGTGGGACTATGGGAGTGATAGTGGTACTATGGGGGTGACATTGGGTCTATGGGAGTGACAGGCGGGACTATGGGGTGACAGTGGGACTATGGGAGTGACAGTGGGGCTATCGGAATGGCGGTGGGAATATGTGAGTGACAGTGGGACTATGGGAGTGACAGTGGGACTCTCGGAATGGCAGTGGGACTATGGGAGTGACAGTGGCACTATCAGAATGGCAGTGGGACTATGGGGTGACAGTGGGACTATGGGAGTGACAGTGGGACTATGGGAGTGACAGTGGGACTATAGGAGTGACTGTGGGACTATGGGAGTGACAGTGGGACTCTTGGAATGGCAGTGGGACTATAGGAGTGACTGTGGGGCTATGGGAGCGGGAGTGGGGCTATCGGAATGGCAGTGGTGCTATGGGTGTGACAGTGGGACTATAGGAGTGGTAGTGGGGCTATGGGAGTGACAGTGGGGCTATGGGAGTGACAGTGGGCTATGGGAGTGGCAGTCGGGCTATGGGAGTGGCTTTGGGGATATGGGAGCGTCAGTCGGGCTATGGGAGTGGTGGTGAGACTATCAGAGTGACAGTGGGACTATCGGAGTGACAGCAGGGCTATTGGAGTGACAGTGGGTCTATGGGAATGGCGGTGGGACAATGGAAGTAGCAGTGGGACTATGGGAGTGACAGTGGGGCTATGGGGATGACAGTGAGACTATAGGAGTGACAGTGGGGCTATGGTAGTGGCTGTGGGCCTGCAGGAGTGGGAGTGGGACTATGGGAATGGGAGTGGGACTATGGGAATGGGAGTGGGACTATGGGAGTGGCAGTGGAGCTACAGGAGTGGCAGTGACCCTACGGGAGTGGGAGTGGGACTATTGGAGTGGCAGTGGCCCTAAGGGAGTGACAGTGGGTCTATGGGAATGGCAGTGGTGCTATGGGAGAGGCAGTGGGGCTATGGGAGTGACAGTGTGACTATGGGAGTGGCAGTGGGGCTATGGGAGTGGCAGTGGGGTCATCTGAGCAGCAGTGGGGCTATGGGTGTGACAGTGGGACTATAGGAGTGGCAGTGGGGCTTTGGGAGTGACAGTGGGGCTATGGGAGTGACAGTGGGCAATGGGAGTGGCAGTGGGGCTATGGGAATGGCAGTGGAACTATGGGAGCGCAGTGGGCTATGGGAGTGGTGGTGGGACTATCAGAGTGACAGTGGGACTATCGGAGTGACTGCAGGGCTATGGGAGTGACAGTGGAGCTATGGGAATGGCAGTGGGACTATCGGAATGGTGGTGGGGCAATTGGAGTGACAGTGGGACTATGGGGGTGACAGTGGGACTATCAGAATGGCAATGGGATTATGAGAGTGACAGTGGGACTATCGGAATGGCAGTGGGACTATGGGAGTGACAGTGGGACTATGGGAGTGACAGTGGGACTATCGGAATGGCAATGAGACTATGGGAGTGACTGTTGGATTATGGGAGTGACAGTGGGACTATCAGAATGGCAGTGGGACTATGGGAGTGACAGTGGGACTATGGGAATGGCAGTTGGTCTATGGGGATGACAGTGGGACTATGGGAGTGACAGTGGGACTATGGGAGGGACAGTGGGGCTATCGGAATGGCGGTGGGACTATGGGAGTGGCAGTGGGACTATGGGAGTGACAGTCGGGCGTTCGGAATGGCAGTGGGACTATGGGGATGACAGTGGGACTATGGGAGTGACAGTGGGACAATGGGAGTGACAGTGGGGCTATCGGAATGGCGGTGGGACTATGGGAGTGACAGTGGGACTATGGGAGTGACAGTGGTACTATGGGGGTGACATTGGGTCTATGGGATTGACAGTTGGACGATGGGAGTGACAGTGGAACTATGGGAGTGACAGTGGGATTATTGGAATGGCAGTGGGACTATGGGAGTGACTGTGGGACTATGGGAGTGACAATGGAACTATGGGAGCGGCAGTGTGGCTACAGGAACGTCAGTGGGGCTATGGGAGTGTCAGTGGGGCTAGGGGAGTGGCAGTGCGACTATGGGAGTGGCTCTGGGCCTATGGGAGTGGAAGTGGGACTATGGGAGTGACAGTGGGACTATAGGAGTGGTGCTGGCGTTATGGGAGTGGCAGTGGACCTGCGGGAGTGGCAGTGGGACTATGAGAGTGACAATGGGACTATGGGAGTGGCAATGGGGCTATGGGAGTGGCAGTGGCCCTACGGGAGTGGGAGTGGCCCTACGGGAGTGACAGTGGGGCTATGGGAAATGCAGTGATGCTATGGGAGAGGCTGTGGGGCTATGGGAGTGACAGTGGGACTAACGGAATGGCAGTGGGGCTATGGAAGCGACGGTGGGGTTTTCAGAGCAGCAGTGGGGCTATGGGTGTGACAGTGGGACTATAGGAGTGGCAGTGGGGCTATGGGAGTGACAGTGGGGCTATGGGAGTGACAGTGGGACTATGGGAGTGGCAGTGGGGCTATGGGAGTGTCAGTGGGGCTATGGGAGTGACAGTGGGACTATCAGAGTGACAGTGGGGCTATGGGAGTGGCGGTGGGACTGTGGAAGCAGCAGTGGGACTATGGGAGTGACAGTGGGACTATGGGAGTGACAGTGGGACTATGGGAGTGACAGTGGGACTATCGGAATGGCGGTGGGACTATGGGAGTGACAGTGGGACTATGGGAGTGACAGTGGGACTATGGGAATGGCGGTAGGACTATCGGAATAGCAGTGGGACTATGGTAGTTGCAGTGGGACTATGGGAGTGGCAGTGGGACTATGGGAGTGGCAGTGGGACTATCGGAATGGCGGTGGGTCTATGGGAGTGACAGTGGGACTATCGGAATGGCGGTGGGTCTATGGGAGTGACAATGGGACTATTGGAGTGACAGTGGGACTATGGGAGTGACAATGTGACTATCATAGAATCATAGAAGTTACAACATGGAAACAGGCCCTTCGGCCCAACATGTCCATGTCGCCCAGTTTATACCACTAAGCTAGTCCCAATTGCCTGCACTTGGCCCATATCCCTCTATACCCATCTTACCCATGTAACTGTCCAAATGCTTTTTAAAAGACAAAATTGTACTCGCCTCTACTACTGCCTCTGGCAGCTCGTTCCAGACACTCACCGCCCTTTGAGTGAAAAAATTGCCCCTCTGGACCCTTTTGTATCTCTCCCCTCTCACCTTAAATCTATGCCCCCTCGTTATAGACTCCCCTACCTTTGGGAAAAGATTTTGACTATCGACCTTATCTATGCCCCTCATTATTTTATAGACTTCTATAAGATCACCCCTCAACCTCCTACTCTCCAGGGAAAAAAGTCCCAGTCTGTCTAACCTCTCCCTGTAAGTCAAACCATCAAGTCCCGGTAGCATCCTAGTAAATCTTTTCTGCACTCTTTCTAGTTTAATAATATCCTTTCTATAGTAGGGTGACCAGAACTGTACACAGTACTCCAAGTGTGGCCTCACCAATGCCCTGTACAACTTCAACAAGACATCCCAACTCCTGCATTCAATGTTCTGACCAATGAAACCAAGCATGCTGAATGCCTTCTTCACCACCCTATCCACCTGTGACTCCACTTTCAAGGAGCTATGAACCTGTACTCCCAGATCTCTTTGTTCTATAACTCTCCCCAACGCCCTACCATTAACGGAGTAGGTCCTGGCAAGATTCGATCTACCAAAATGCATCACCTCACATTTATCTAAATTAAACTCCATCTGCCATTCATCGGCCCACTGGCCCAATTTATCAAGATCCCGTTGCAATCCTAGATAACCTTCTTCACTGTCCACAATGCCACCAATCTTGGTGTCATCTGCAAACTTACTAACCATGCCTCCTAAATTCTCATCCAAATCATTAATATAAAGAACAAATAACAGCGGACCCAGCACCGATCCCTGAGGCACACCGCTGGACACAGGCATCCAGTTTGAAAAACAACCCTCTACAACCACCCTCTGTCTTCTGTCGTCAAGCCAATTTTGTATCCAATTGGCTACCTCACCTTGGATCCCATGAGATTTAACCTTATGTAACAACCTACCATGCGGTACCTTGTCAAATGCTTTGCTGAAGTCCATGTAGACCACGTCTACTGCACAGCCCTCATCTATCTTCTTGGTTACCCCTTCAAAAAACTCAATCAAATTCGTGAGACATGATTTTCCTCTCACAAAACCATGCTGACTGTTCCTAATCAGTCCCTGCCTCTCCAAATGCCTGTAGATCCTGTCCCTCAGAATACCCTCTAACAACTTACCCACTACAGATGTCAGGCTCACCGGTCTGGCGGTGGGTCTATGGGAGTGACAATGGGACTATGGGAATGGCGGTGGGTCTATGGGAGTGACAGTGGGACTATGGGAGTGACAATGGGACTATGGGAATGGCGGTGTGTCTATGGGAGTGACAGTGGGACTATGGGAGTGACAGTAGGACTATGGGAATGGCGGTGTGTCTATGGGAGTGACAGTGGGACTATGGGAGTGACAATGGGACTATGGGAATGGCGGTGTGTCTATGGGAGTGACAGTGGGACTATGGGAGTGACAGTAGGACTATGGGAATGGCGGTGTGTCTATGGGAGTGACAGTGGGACTATGGGAGTGAAAATGGGACTATGGGAATGGCGGTGTGTCTATGGGAGTGACAGTGGGACTATGGGAATGGCCGTGTGTCTATGGGAGTGACAGTGGGACTATGGGAGTGACAGTAGGACTATGGGAATGGCGGTGTGTCTATGGGAGTGACAGTGGGACTATGGGAATGGCGGTGTGTCTATGGGGGATTGACTCGAGGACCCGGCAGTCACTGACCAGGGGTTTCTGAAGGGTCCCCACATGTTGAACAGCCCTTTCCACCAGCTCGACTGAGGCCACTGGGGGAGCAGGTCATCGGATGAGCAGAGTTAGGAAACGTTCCCATAGGAAGAGAAGCCTGGGTTTATCACCTGGGTAAGAAATGAATGGAAGGAGTTTATGATGCTCGTCATTAAATTACTCATGTT
This sequence comes from Heptranchias perlo, assembly GCF_035084215.1. Classification (NCBI taxonomy): domain Eukaryota; kingdom Metazoa; phylum Chordata; class Chondrichthyes; order Hexanchiformes; family Hexanchidae; genus Heptranchias; species Heptranchias perlo. The sequence goes on along the minus strand of NC_090345.1, from coordinate 51,312,087 downwards.
TGGCACTGTGGTCTGCAGTGTGGTTTTAACAGGAGCTTCGGAGTCATCACGGTCAGTATGTCATTGATATAGAAGGTGTCGGAATGTTCTGAATGTTCTTCAGTGCAGGGTGAAGGGAGAGGTGAGGAGGTGAGACACACTGTGAAGTGGAGAGTCCGGGTGAGAGTTATCAGGGCAGGAGACTGAGGAGCTGGGTACAATCACTGAGCAATCAGCTGACTGCTCACATCTCCTCCTGGAAGCTGCAGAGAGAGTCCCTCCCTCTCCATCCCTCACCCCGCCCCCTGTAATCATCGCCCAATGAGAGTCCCTCCCTCTCCATACCTCACCCCGCCGCCTGTAATCATCGCCCAATGAGGGTCCCTCCCTCTCCATCCCTCACCCCGCCCCCTGTAATCATCACCCAATGAGAGTCCCTCCCTCTCCATCCCTCACCCCGCCCCCTGTAATCATCGCCCAATGAGAGTCCCTCCCTCTCCATCCCTCACCCCGCCCCCTGTAATCATCGCCCAATGAGAGTCCCTCCCTCTCCATCCCTCACCCCGCCCCCTGTAATCATCGCCCAATGAGAGTCCCTCCCTCTCCATCCCTCACCCCGCCCCCTGTAATCATCGCCCAATGAGAGTCCCTCCCTCTCCATCCCTCACCCCGCCCCCTGTAATCATCGCCCAATGAGAGTCCCTCCCTCTCCATCCCTCACCCCGCCCCCTGTAATCATCGCCCAATGAGAGTCCCTCCCTCTCCATCCCTCACCCCGCCCCCTGTAATCATCGCCCAATGAGAGTCCCTCCCTCTCCATCCCTCACCCCGCCCCCTGTAATCATCGCCCAATGAGGGTCCCTCCCTCTCCATCCCTCACCCCGCCCCCTGTAATCATCGTCCAATGAGAGTCCCTCCCTCTCCATCCTTCACCCCGCCCCCTGTAATCATTGTCCAATGAGAGTCCCTCCCTCTCCAACCTTCACCCCGCCCCCTGTAATCATCGCCCAATGAGAGTCCCTCCCTCTCCATCCCTCACCCCGCCCCCTGTAATCATCGCCCAATGAGAGTCCCTCCCTCTCCATCCCTCACCCCGCCCCCTGTAATCATCGCCCAATGAGGGTCCCTCCCTCTCCATCCCTCACCCCGCCCCCTGTAATCATCGCCCAATGAGGGTCCCTCCCTCTCCATCCCTCACCCCGCCCCCTGTAATCATCGCCCAATGAGAGTCCCTCCCTCTCCATCCTTCACCCCGCCCCCTGTAATCATCGCCCAATGAGAGTCCCTCCCTCTCCATCCTTCACCCCGCCCCCTGTAATCATTGTCCAATGAGAGTCCCTCCCTCTCCATCCCTGACCCCGCCCCCTGTAATCATTGTCCAATGAGAGTCCCTCCCTCTCCATCCCTCACCCCGCCCCCTGTAATCATCACCCAATGAGAGTCCCTCCCTCTCCATCCCTCACCCCGCCCCCTGTAATCATCACCCAATGAGAGTCCCTCCCTCTCCATCCCTCACCCCGCCTCCTGTAATCATCGCCCAATGAGAGTCCCTCCCTCTCCATCCCTCACCCTGCCCCCTGTAATCATCGTCCAATGAGAGTCCCTCCCTCTCCATCCCTCACCCCGCCCCCTGTAATCATCGCCCAATGAGAGTCCCTCCCTCTCCATCCTTCTCCCCGCCCCCTGTAATCATCGCCCAATGAGAGTCCCTCCCTCTCCATCCTTCTCCCCGCCCCCTGTAATCATTGCCCAATGAGAGTCCCTCCCTCTCCATCCCTCACCCCGCCCCCTGTAATCATCGTCCAATGAGGACTGCTGCTGCTATGCAATTGGATGTTATAATGGGGGATGTTAGGATCTCTGTGATTGGATGTAGTAAGATGGGCCGAATGGTCAGAACCTGCTGGTCACATGCTGCCGTTACCAATGCCACCATCAGGGAGCTGCACATCGATTTCAAGCCAACATCTTGGGAAGAATTTCAATGGAATGTCAGGGCAGGTTCAACAAAATGGCCCCCTGCTCAGAGCCTCACACTGGGGGGGGGTGAACTGGGAATTGAGCTCCAATAGTCAGTGAGCTTCACACGACTTGAGCACACGGTGAACAGCTGGCCAAACTCAGGATTCATTCTCAGGATGTGGGCGTCGCTGGCGAGGCCGGCATTTATTGCCCATCCCTAATTGCCCTTGAGAAGGTGGTGGTGAGCCGCCTTCTTGAACCGCTGCAGTCCGTGTGGTGACGGTTCTCCCACAGTGCTGTTAGGGAGTTCCAGGGTTTTTGACCCAGCGACGATGAAGGAACGGCGATATATTTCCAAGTCGGGAGATTCTCTCACACAAAGCTTCACGCCAAGAATTTTGTAAAATAGATGAAGACGAGAGGCAGGAATGAAGTCCACTGCATTCTATTAGTTGAAAACCGATGGTAAATGGAGCCGACGTGCCCCGGGTTGCTGGGCGGACCCAGGATTGAGCAGGTGATCACTCTGGTTCAGAATCAGTGGTGAGCCTCTCGTCTCTTCCTCTGACTGACATTGAAGGAGCTTTGAAACCTCTCGCTCACAGTGAGTGATTGTGGGGGAGGGTTTCAACACCGTCCCCTTCACATCCTCCACTCACTCACCATCGACACAGGGGGAGGGGAGTCAACAGCTCACGGACAGGGGGCACAGGGGGGGTGGGGGCAATCTCTCAACACCACCCACACCTCATCATCTGGTCAACATCACAGGCACCGAGACACACTCCGTCCCTCACCCCCACACACACTCCGTCCCTCATCCCCACACACTCCGTCCCTCACCCCCACACACTCCGTCCCTCACCACCCACACACTACTCCGTCCCTCACCCTCACACACTCCGTCCCTCACCACCTCACACACTCCGTCCCTCACCCCCACACACTCCGTCCCTCACCCCACTCACACTCCGTCCCTCACCCCCACACACACTCCGTCCCTCACACTCACACACACTCCGTCCCTCACTCCCACACACTCCGTCCCTCACCCCACACACACTCCGTCCCTCACCCCACACACACTCCGTCCCTCACCCCACACACACTCCGTCCCTCACCCCCACACACTCCGTCCTCTCACACTCACACACACTCCGTCCCTCACCCCCACAACTAGCCGTCCCTCACCCCCTCACACACTCCGTCCCTCACCCCCACACACTCCGTCCCTCACCCTCACACACTCCGTCCCTCACACCCCACACACTCCGTCCCTCACCCCCACACACTCCGTCCCTCACTCCCCACACACTCCGTCCCTCACCCCCACACACTCCGTCCCTCACCCCCACACACTCCGTCCCTCACCCTCACACACTCCGTCCCTCACCCCCACTCACTCCGTCCCTCACCCTCACACACTCCGTCCCTCACTCCCCCACACAACTCCGTCCCTCACCCCCACACACTCCGTCCCTCACCCCCACACACTCCGTCCCTCACCCTCACATACACTCCGTCCCTCACACCACACACTCCGTCCCTCACCCCCACATCACTCCGTCCCTCACCCCCACACACTCCGTCCCTCACCCCACACACACTCCGTCCCTCACACTCACACACTCCGTCCTCACCCCCTCACATCACTCCGTCCCTCACCCCACACACTCCGTCCCTCACCCCCACACACTCCGTCCCTCACCCTCACACACACTCCGTCCCTCACCCCCACACACTCCGTCCCTCACCCCCACACACTCCGTCCCTCACCCGCACACACTCCGTCCCTCACCCTCACACACTCCGTCCTCACCCCCACACTCCGTCCCTCACCCCCCACACACTCCGTCCCTCACCCCCACACACTCCGTCCCTCACCCCCACACACTCCGTCCCTCACCCCCTCACACACTCCGTCCTCCTCACCACACACACTCCGTCCCTCACACTCACACACACTCCGTCCCTCACACCCCACACACACCGTCCCTCACCCTCACACACTCCGTCCCTCACCCTCACACACACCGTCCCTCACCCCCACACACTCCGTCCCTCACCTCACACACTCCGTCCCTCACCCTCACACACTCCGTCCCTCACCCTCACACACTCCGTCCCTCACCCCCACACACTCCGTCCCTCACCCTCACACACACCGTCCCTCACCCTCACACACTCCGTCCCTCACCCCCACACACTCGTCCCTCACCCTCACACACACTCCGTCCCTCACCCCACACACTCCGTCCCTCACCCCACACACTCCGTCCCTCACACTCACACACACTCCGTCCCTCACACCCACACACACCGTCCTCACCCTCACACTAGACTCTCCGTCCCTCACCCTCACACACTCCGTCCCTCACCCTCACACAACTCCGTCCCTCACCCTCACACACACCGTCCCTCACCCTCACACACTCCGTCCCTCACCCCCCTCACACACTCCGTCCCTCACCCTCACACACTCCGTCCCTCACCCCTACACACTCTCCGTCCCTCACCCCCACACACTCCGTCCCTCACCCCCTCACACACTCCGTCCCTCACCCCCACACACTCCGTCCCTCACCCCACAACACTCCGTCCCTCACCCCCACACACTCCGTCCCTCACACCTCACACACTCCGTCCCTCACCCTCACACACTCCGTCCCTCACCCCCCACACACTCCGTCCCTCACCCCCACACACTCCGTCCCTCACCCTCACACACTCCGTCCCTCACTCCTCACACACTCCGTCCCTCACCCCCACACACTCCGTCCCTCACACCCCACACACTCCGTCCCTCACCCCACACATCTCCGTCCCTCACCTCACACACTCCGTCCCTCACCCTCACACACTCCGTCCCTCCCCCTCACACACTCCGTCCCTCACCCCCACACACTCCATCCCTCACCCCCACACACTCCGTCCCTCACCCCCACACACTCCGTCCCTCACCCTCACACACTCCGTCCCTCACCCCACACACTCCGTCCCTCACCCCACACACTCCGTCCCTCACCCTCACACACCCGTCCCTCACCCCCACACACTCCGTCCCTCACCCTCACACACTCCATCCCTCACCCCCTCACACACTCCGTCCTCACCTCACACACTCCGTCCCTCACCCCCACACACTCCGTCCCTCACCCTCACACACTCCGTCCCTCACCCCCACACACTCCGTCCCTCACCCCCACACACTCCGTCCTCACCCTCACACACTCCGTCCCTCACCCTCACACACTCCGTCCCTCACCCCCACACACTCTCCGTCCCTCACCCTCACACACACCGTCCCTCACCCTCACACACTCCGTTCCCTCACCCCACACACTCCGTCCCTCACCCCACAACACTCCGTCCCCCACACACTCCGTCCCTCACCCTCACACACTCCGTCCCTCAACCCCACACACACCGTCCCTCACCCTCACACACTCGTCCCTCACCCTCACACACTCCGTCCCTCACCCCCACACACTCCGTCCCTCACCCTCACACACTCCGTCCCTCACCCTCACCAGTCTCTCAACTCCGTCCTCACACACTCCGTCCTCAACCCTCACACACTCCGTCCCTCACCCCACACACCCGTCCCTCACCCCACACACACTCCGTCCCTCACCCTCACACACTCCGTCCCTCACCTCACATCACTCCGTCCCTCACCCCACACACTCCGTCCCTCACCCCCACACACTCCGTCCCTCACCCTCACACACACCGTCCCTCACCCTCACAACACTACTCCGTCCCTCACCCCCCACACACACAACCGTCCCTCACCCACACACTCGTCCTCACCCTCACACACTCACGTCCCTCAACCTCACACACACCGTCCCTCACCCTCACACACTCCGTCCCTCACCCCACACACACACGTCCTCACCTCACCCCCACCACATCACTCCGTCCCTCACCCTCACACACTCCGTCCCTCACCCTCACACACACCGTCCCTCACCCTCACACACCGTCCCTCACCCTCACACACTCCGTCCCTCAACCCCAAACACTCCGTCCCTCACCCCCACACACTCCGTCCCTCACCCCCACACACTCCGTCCCTCACCCTCACACACTCCGTCCCTCACCCTCACACACTCCGTCCCTCACCCCCACACACACCGTCCCTCACCCTCACACACTCCGTCCCTCACCCCCACACACTCCGTCCCTCACCCTCACACACTCCGTCCCTCACCCCCACAAACACTCCGTCCCTCACCCCACAACACTCCGTCCCTCACCCCCACACACTCGTCCCTCACCCGCACACACTCCGTCCCTCACCCTCACACACTCCGTCCCTCACCCCCACACACTCCGTCCCTCACCCCCACACACTCCGTCCCTCACCCCCACACACTCCCGTCCCTCACCCTCACACACACCGTCCCTCACCCTCACACACTCCGTCCCTCACCCCCACACACTCCGTCCCTCACCCGCACACACTCCGTCCCTCACCCTCACACACTCTTCTTCCTCACCCCCACACACTCCGTCCCTCACCCTCACACACTCCGTCCCTCCCCCCCACACTCTCCGTCCCTCACCCCCACACACTCCGTCCCTCACCCCCACACACTCCGTCCCTCACCCCCACACACTCCGTCCCTCACCCCCACACACTCCGTCCCTCACCCCCACACACTCCGTCCCTCACCCTCACACACTCCGTCCCTCACCCCCACACACTCCGTCCCTCACCCTCACACACTCCGTCCCTCACCCCCTCACACACTCCGACCCTCACCCCCACACACTCCGTCCCTCACCCTCACACACTCCGTCCCTCACCCCCTCACACACTCCGACCCTCACCCTCACACACTCCGTCCCTCACCCCCACACACTCCGTCCCTCACCCTCACACACACCTCTGTCCCTCACCCCCACACACTCCGTCCCTCACCCTCACACACACACTCCGTCCCTCACCCCCACACACTCCGTCCCTCACCCCCCACACACTCCGTCCCTCACCCTCTGGAGAGGAGAGGAGAGGCTGGCAGGGGAGCGGAGGGGGGGCGGACAGTAGGGGGGAAGAGAGGAGAGGAGGAGAGGAGAGGGGAGGGTAGGGGAGGGAAGAGTAGAGGAGGAGAGAGGAGAGGAGGGGAAAGTAGAGGGGAGGCGAGGCGAGAAAGGGAGATGAGAGATAGGACATGAGGGGAGAGGAGGGAAGAGGAGAGGGAGGACAGTCGGGGAGAGGAGGGAGAGAGGGGAGTGGAGAGGGGAGGCGAGGAGAAGGGAGGAAGGGAGAGGAGGAGAGGGGAGAGGATTGGAGAGGAGCGGAGAGGAGAGGAGAGGAGGAGAGAGGAGAGGAGAGAAGAGGCTGGGAGGGGAGGAGAGAGGAGGGGAGAGGAGAGGAGGGGAGAGGATTGGAGAGGAGCGGAGAGGAGAGGAGAGGAGGAGAGAGAGGAGAGGAGCGAAGAGGCTGGGAGGGGAGAGTAGAGGAGAGGGGAGAGGAGAGGAGGGGAGGGAGAGGAGAGGGGAGGGGAGGAGAGGAGGGGAGAAGAGAGGAGAGGAGGGGAGGGGAGAGGAGAGGAGAGGGAGAGATGAGGGGAGAGGAGAGGGAAGGAGAGGAGGGGAGGGAGAGAGGGGAGGAGAGGAGGGGAGAGGTGAGGGGAGGAGAGGAGGGGAGGGGAGGGAGAGGAGAGGAGAGGAGAGGGGAGGAGCGGGAGAGAGGAGGGGAGAGGAGAGGAGGGGAGGGAATGTTTTCTCGGATGCTGTTCCATGGCCTCAGTTATGGGGAAACCAAACTGAAGATTCTCGATTGACCA